>NC_092749.1:1754099-2054099 GCF_047496795.1 Chiloscyllium punctatum
TGGTGGGTGTTGAGTTTCTTCGAAAAGTAACCAACCGGCAGTTCAACCCCATCATCATCTTCCTGTGCAGTACAGCTCCAACTCCTATGTCACTGGCATTGATGACAACTTTGAAAGGCTTTGAAAAGTTTAGTGTGGCTAAAACTGATGCAGTAGGTAATATTACTTTTGAATGGTCGAATGCCTCCTGGCATTGTTTTGTCCACCAAAACATCATGTTCTTCTTCAGCAAATCGGTGCTATTGCACTGCTGAAACTTGGAACAAACTTCCAATAGAATCTGCTTAGTCCCAAGAATTGAAGCACCTCTTTCGATGTAGGTCGTGGAAATTCCTCGATGGCCTTCGTCTTTGCTTTCCATGAAGTCAACCTTCCATGATTGATGTTATGTCCCAAGACCATCACCTCTGCTTTTGCAAATTCAGTTTTGCTTAAGTTTATTTCCAGTTTGGCTTCTCGTAGTCATTCAAAGAGTTCTGCCAACTGTACTATGTGATCTTTTCAGGACTTACTAAAGATCACTGTATTGTCCAAATAAACTGCACAGTATGTTAACCCAGGCACAATGTGTTCATGAGTCTTTTGAATGTGGCAGGTGTGACCTTCATTCCAAAGGGCATCACTTTGAATTGATATAGCACATTTGGAGTTACAAACACAGAATTTCTATTGCTGTCTCTGATAAAGGTACCTGCCAGTAACCACGCAGTAAGTCCTACTTGGTGATTAGATGAGATTCCCTACAGTGTCGGCCCAACATGTCCACACCGACCCTCTGAAGAGTAACCCACCCAGACCTATTTCCCTCTGACTAATGCACCTAATACTATGGGCAATTTAACATGGCTAATTCACCTGACCTGCACATCTTTGGACTGTGGGAGGAAATGGGAGCACCCGGAGGAAACCCACGCAGACACGGGGAGAATGTGCAAGCTCCAAACAGACAGTTGCCAGAAGCTGGAATCGAATCTGGGACCTGATGTAACTGGTTTGTTCAACTTTCTCGATACAGTCCTCCAATCTCGGTATTGGATATGAGTCTGATTTTGTAATGGTGTTGATCTTCCGAAAAATAGTTGAGCCCTGTCCAGTTTAGGAACAAAGACGATCGGTGAACTCCACTCGCTCTGGCTCAGTCCGGTAATATTTTCATTCAGCATGGCCTTCACCTCCTTCTGGACCTGTCTGGCTTGAAAGGATTTTATCCAAACAGCATTCCCTCCATCTATTTCATGGAGAATAGCATTAGTCCTCCCCATCTGATTTCTACATATGTCCTCATACTGCAGTAACAAACCTTTAAACTGTGTTCTATGCTCCTAAGACAGATAGTTTACGAACCTATCCCACTTCTCAAGGACTTCTTTATTTTTTAACATGTTTTGAGGCACATCAAAATCCACATTATCTGGACTTGATTCCTCACTCTGTGGGTTAGTAACTAACACCAGTTTTTCAGTTCTTTTTCTTTACGGTTTCAACATGCTCACATGACATACTCAACACCTTTTGTTTTCTATCTGGCATCTTTACTAGATAGTTCACCTCACTCAAGTTTTTCTCAATCTGATTGGGCCACTAAGCCTGGTTTTGAAGGGATCTCTTATCACTGGTAACAGTACTAACAAGTATCCCCTCGGGAAAACGTCTGAGTCTCAGAGTTTTTATCTGCCATCTGCTTCATTCTATGCTGTGCCCTCTTTAGATGCTGTTTAACTAACTCACCTCCTCGATTTAATCTCTCCCTCACCTCCGATACATAATCTAAGTGTGAGATATCTGACTTTGGTCCTGTCAGATTTTTCTTTAATTAAATTCAAAGGGCCTCTCACTTCATGCCCGAATATTAACTCGAAGGAAGTAAACTGAGTAGACTCATTTGGGGCACCTCTAATGGCAAACAATGTGAAGGGATATCTTTATCCCAATCATTTGGGTAATCCTGACAGTATGCTCCCAACATTGTCTTCAAGGTCTGATGCCAACTTTCTAAAGCTCCCTTGGGTTCAGGATGATACGCACTTGATTTAAAGTGCTTTGTACCTAACCTATCCATGACCTCCTTAAACAGCCTAGCGGTAAAATTAGACCCTTGGTCCGACTGAATCTCTTTGGATAGCCCATACTGCATGAAGAAAGCTACTAACTCCTTTATCATCCTTTTTGCTTTGATACACCGTAATGGAATTGCCTCTGGAAATCTGGTAGACACATCCATTATGGTTAACAAGTACTGGTTCCCACTTTTAGTTCTCAGAAGGGACCTTCACAATCAATTATAACCTGTGTGAAAGGTTTTTCGAGAGCAGGAATTGGCAACAAATGTGCTGGTTTTATGACCACCTGTGGCTTACCTACCATTTGGCATGTATGAGACATACAGCAAAAGTTAACCACATCCTTGTCCATCCCAAGCCAGTAAAAATGTTTTTGTACCTTAGCCTGAGTCTTTCATCCACCTGGGTGACCTCCTCTGGCAACACAATCTGGTGCACGTTGGCCCATTTTTCCTCTGCACTAATTTGCTGTGTTGTCCATTTCCACCTTAGGACTCTATCTTAGGGATAATAACCCTCAGGAATATTCTCTGCCTCCTTTTCTGAGTACGCATCCATATATATATCTTTTATCATCTTGCCTTTCTGTTGCAAGTCCCTCAGCCTTTCAGGACTAAATACTTCTATCTGATCTTCTGCCTATTCAGACTTTTCCTATAGCATTGTATCTCCTCAGTTTCTTGATCTTCCTTAGTCTTTTCCACGACAAGGGTTGCCACTCCCACCTTGGACCCCGAAAAGTTATTCCCAAGAACAAACTGAATTCCTGGAACTGGCACTCTGTCACTCGCTCTCACTGTTACTTCCCCAGTCTTGAGTTGGAACTCCAACCTGATCTTACATAGGGGAAAGCTAAATTTCTGTCCATCTATCCCAAAAATTATGACACGTCAGAAAAATTGCAAATTTGCTCGTCTCTTGCTGTTAGAGTCTGGTTGGATCCTGTATGTCTCAAAATTATAACTTCTTGCCCTTCTCCTGCTGTTCTTTCTGAATAAAGTTTACCCACAGAGACAAATTCTTTATAGAAATCAGGCACAAATTCCAGACCTAGTCCCTGCCGATGCTATACACTCTCCTGCAGCAACTCAGTTCTTCTTGGGGTTTTCTTTCCTACTTTCACTAATGTCACTGGCTTAGCTTCTTTTGCTACATCTTTTCCCATAGTGCCTTTCTTTAACGACCAGCACTGTGACTTTATGTGTCCCACTTTACCACAGTGGAAACACTTGAGACATTTCACCTCCTTTCCACCCTCTTGGGCTTCTTTTTCAACCTGCAGTAAACACTTACCGGTGTTCTCTACTCTTTGTTTCGTAGTATAAGATCACCCTTTCTCCTAACTTCTATCCCTCACAGGATGAAATTCTGGCCAGAAGCTTGTCTTATGCACCAATATGTATTTATCTGCTAATTCTGCTGTCCTTCTCACTTCCTGAACTTTCTATTCATCCGCTTGAATTCTTACCATCTCTGGAAGTGAGTTTTTAAACTCCCTCCAGCAGAATAATCTCTCCTAGAGCCTCATAAGTCCTATCTATCTTTCAGGCCCACATCCATCTATCAAAATGACAAACTCAACATAACTCAACACACGGCGAGACGTCGAACAATTCTTCCGCCACCTTCGCCTCCACACCTACTTCTTCAACCAGGACTCCCGCCCACCCTCTGACGACCCCTTCTCCCGCCTCCAACACACCACATCCACCTGGACACCCCGTGCTGGCCTCTTACCCGCCCTCGATCTCTTCATAGCCAACTGCCGCCGTGACATTGACCGCCTCAACTTCTCCACCCCTCACACCCATTCCAACCTCTCACCCTCCCAACGTGCAGTCCTCCACTCCCTCCGCTCCAACCCCAACCTCACTATCAAACCGGCAGACAAGGGAGGCGCGGTGGTAGTTTGGCGCACCAATCTTTATATTGCTGAGGCTAAACACCAGCTCGCGCACACTTCCTCCTACTGCCCCCTTGACCATGACCCCACCTCCCACCACCAAACCATCATCTCCCAGACCATCCATAACCTCATCACCTCAGGGGATCTCCCATCCACCGCCTCCAACCTCATAGTCCCACAACCCCGTACCATCCGTTTCTACCTCCTGCCCAAAATCCACAAATCTGACTGCCCCGGCCGACCCATTGTCTCAGCCTGCTCCTGCCCCACCAAACTCATTTCTGCATACCTTGACACGGTTCTGTCCCCTTAGTCCAAGAACTCCCCACCTACATTCGGGACATCACCCACGGCCTCCACCTCCTCCATGATTTTCGCTTCCCTGGCCCCCAAAGCCTTACCTTCACCATGGACATCCAGTCCCTATACACCTCCATCCCCCATTACGAAGGCCTCAAAGCCCTCTGCTTCTTCCTTTCCCGCCAAACCAACCAGTACCCTTCCACTGACACTCTCCGACTGACTGAACTGGTCCTCACTCTTAACAACTTCTCCTTCCAATCCTCCCACTTCCTCCAAACCAAAGGAGTAGCCATGGGCACCCGCGTGGGCCCCAGCTATGCCTGCCTCTTCATAGGATATGTGGAACAGTCCATCTTCCGCAGCTACACTGGCACCACCCCTCACCTTTTCCTCCGCTACATTGATGACTGTATCGCCGCTACCTTGTGCTCCCACGAGGAGGTTGAACAGTTCATCCACTTTACTAACATCTTCCACCCCGACCTCAAATTTACCTGGACTGTCTCAGACTCCTCCCTCCCCTTCCTAGACCTCTCCATCTCTAACTCGGACGACCGACTCGACACGGACGTATACTATAAACCGACTGACTCCCACAGCTACCTAGATTACACCTCTTCCCACCCTGCCCCCTGTAAAAATGCCATCCCATATTCCCAATTTCTTCGCCTTCGCTGCATCTGCTCCCAGGAGGACCAATTCCAATACCGAACAACCCAGATGGCCTCCTTCTTCAAAGACCGCAATTTCCCCTCAGGCATGGTTGACGATGCTCTCCACCGCATCTCCTCCACTTCCCGCTCCTCCGCCCTTGAACCCCATCCCTCCAATCGCCACCAGGACAAAACCCCACTGGTCCTCACCTACCACCCCACCAACCTCCAGATACATCAGATCATCCTTCGTCATTTCCACCACCTCCAAATGGACCCCACCACCAAGGATATATTTCCCTCCCCACCCCTATCAGCGTTCCGGAAAGACCACTCTCTCCGGGACTCCCTTGTCAGATCCACACCCCGCACCAACCCAACCTCCACTCCCGGCACCTTCCCCTGCAACCACAAAAAATGCAAAACTTGTGCCCACACCTCCCCCCTCACTTCCCTCCAAGCCCCCAAGGGATCCTTCAATATCCATCAGAACTTCACCTGCACCTCCACACACATCACTTACTGCATCCGCTGCACCCGATGTGGCCTTCTATACATTGGGGAGACAGGCCACCTACTTGCAGAACGTTTCAGAGAACACCTCTGGGACACCTGCACCAACCAACCCAACCGCTCCGTGGCTGAACACTTTAATTCCCCCTCCCACTCCGCCAAGGACATGCAGGTCCTTGGCCTCCTCCATTGCCAGACCATAGCAATACTTGCCTGGAGGAAAAATGACTCATCTTCCACCTCAGAACCCTCCAACCACAAGGGATGAACTCAGATTTCTCCAGTTTCCTCATTTCCGCTCCCCCCACCTTGTCTCAGTCTCAACCCTCGAACTCAGCACCACCTTCCTAACCTGCAATCTTCTTCCCGACCTCTCCGCCTCCCACCCCCTCTCCGGCCTATCACCCTCACCTTTACCTCTTTCCACCTATCGCATTCCCAACGCCCCTCCCCCAAGTCCCTCCTCCCTACCTTTTATCTTAGCCTGCTTGGCACACCCTCCTCATTCCTGAAGAAGGGCTTATGCCCGAAACGTCAATTCTCCTTCTTCTTTGATACTGCCTGACCTGCTGCGCTTTTCCAGCAACACATTTCTATGCTCAGATCCACAGCATCTGCAGTCCTCACTTTCAACATAAGTCTGACCTGGTTTATTCTATATGTTTCTCAATGGCTATTTATATGCATCTGGTACCAATTCATAAGCTCTTAAAATAGCCTGTTTGACATCTTCATAATCTCTTGACCCCTCATCAGACAATAAGCTAATTACCTCACTAGAAGACAGGAGACATTCCTGATAAAGGGCTGTGGCCCAAAACGTCCATTTTCCTGCTCCTTGGATGCTGCCTGACCTGCTATGCTTTTTTAGCAACATACTCTCAACAAATACCTCACTAGCTCTGCCTACCAGTTTAGCCTGAACTAGTATTACCCATACCTCCTCCATCTGCCTAGCCAGTTTTTCCAATGAAATTAAGAAGGCTTCAACATCTTTCTCATCAAAAAGTGGCAGAAATTTTACATACACACACACACACACACACATACACACACACACATATGTATATAAGTTACCTTCTCTTTTAATCTCCATCCTGTTAACTTTGTTGACTAGGTCGCAACTTCTCAACTTCAAATTATCTTTCTTCTTGCTCATAGAGTCATAGAGATGTAAAGCATGGAAACAGACCCTTCGGTCCAACCTGTCCATGCCGACCAGATATCCCAACCCAATCTAGTCCCACCTGCCAGCACCTGGCCCATATCCCTCCAAACCCTTCCTATTCATATACCCATCCAAATGCCTCTTAAATGTTGTAATTGTACCAGCCTCCACCACATTCTCTGGCAGCTCATTCCATACACGTACCACCCTCTGCATGAGAAAGTTTCCCCTTAGGTCTCTTTTATATCTTTCCCCTCTCACCCTAAACCTATGCCCTCTAGTTCTGGACTCCCCGATCCCAGGGAAAAGACTTTGCCTATTTATCCTATCCATGCCCCTCATAATTTTGTAAACCTCTATAAGGTCACCCCTCAGCCTCCAAAGCTCCAGGGAAAACAGCCCCAGCCTGTTCAGCCTCTCCCTGTAGCTCAGATCCTCCAATCCTGGCAACATCCTTCTTTATCTTCTAACTCCATTTTCCTCAATTGTAATTTAAATTTTTATAACTTTACTGCACCTGTCTGTTTGTCTGACACAACTAAGTGTTTGAGTAACTCCCTTACTTTTGAATTACTTTTGAATAATTCAAGGTTTACCTTTAGCCTTGGTTAAACCAAAATCTACCTTTTTTGCTAATTCTAAAAGTATGGCGTTTTTCTTTCCTTCTGAACTTTCTTCGCAAGTTTGAAACTCTTCAAACCCCAGAACCTCTTTAGCAATTTTAAGAGCCATTTCTCTGACTTTTGATTTAATCAACCACATGTAGCTGAAATTAAACAAATTGTTTATTTAAAGATCTAGGATACTAGCCTGCAAGTGTTTAAATCTACTGGGCTTTTCTCGTACTCCAGACATATTCAAATCTGTCCAAATCTCAGACCAGAGCTGAATCAACCTGTTCAAATACCAGATAAGCCGCCAAACTGTTACAGAAGGTGTGAACCCATCTGCTAATTTAAACCCGACCCACGGTAAAGCTCACTTTGCACCATAATCTGTTAAATTTCAAGAGGCAAAGAACTATCCCAGTAAAGTATAAATTAACAATTTAATTTCTTTCAATTTTATTTTCCAATTCCTTTCTCTTAAACCTATCTTTTACCTCCTACTCTACAATACTGGTCTGACTAAAAAAACCTCAATTAAGATTTACAAAAAATAATTCAAATTTCCAAACCAGCCAGCTGTTGAACCTTCTCTTCGTATCTTCCTTTGTAGATTTTCCAGTGTCATCTTTTCTTCAGTATTCTGCTTCACAGGTCTTTTGGCTAGCAGTCTATACATGTTGATTTTCTTGGCAGTTGTCCACCTAACTATTCAAAATATCCGGTTCTATACCCCAAAACATCAGATCGTTTCATTGGTTTGCTGTTGTCAAAATACTAAATTCAAACTTGATTGCATTTTGGTATTTGGGGCATAATTTAAATTGATTGGCCAAATTTGAATTTGTTTTTGTATCCTGGCAACTCATCTGCACTGTTGGTTTCGCAGTCAAATGTTACATTTTAAATTCTTTCAGGCCACTCTGTGCCTCTCTAAGCCGTGCCAGCTTCCAGTCTCTCTTAAAGGTACAGTTCACACCTACACCTTCATAGAATCAAGCTGTGCGGGGTTCTTGAATTATGAGGTTGGAGGCTGTGGATGGAAGACCCCAGAAATGATGAGTTGTCAATGGTCTGGGAGATGATGGTTTGGTGATGGGAGATGAGGTCGTCATTGAGGGGTCAGTAGTAGGAGGTGTCTGGCACCTGGCTTCAACGGTGTAGAGTTTGGTGTGCCAAACTACCAAAGCACCTCCCTTTGTGTGCTGGTTTGATGGTGATGTTGGGATTGGAACGGAGGCAGTGGTGAGTTGTACATTGCGAGGGCGGGAGGTTGCAGTAGGTACATCGATGACTGTATTGGCGCCACCTTTTGCATCCACAAGAGGTTAACAGTTCATCAACTTCACTAACACCTTTCACCACAACCTCAAATTCACTTCGACTATCTTGGACATCTCTCTCCCCTTCCTGGACCTCTCCATCCCCTTCCTAGACTTCTCCATCTCAATCTCCGGCAACCGACTAACCACGGACACCTACTACTAATGCATGCGCAGCTACCTAGACTACACCTCTTTCTATCCTGTCTCCTGTAAAAAGACCATTCCTTGTTCCCAATTCCTCTGCCTCCACCGCATCTGTTCCCAGGATGACCAGTTCTACCATAGAAAATCCCAGATGGCCTCCTTCAAAAACTGGAATTTCCCCTCCCATGTGGTCAACACTTCCTGCACATTTGCTGTTAAACCCCACTCCTCCCAATGCAACAAGGACAGAACTTCCCTGGTCCTCACCTTTCACCCCACCAACCTCCGTATGCATCGCATCATCCTCTGACACTTCCACCACCTACAAACAGACCCCACCATGAGGGATATATTTCCCTCCCCTCCCCTGTCAGCATCTCGGAGAGACCATTCACTCCCAGACATCCTTGTCAGATCCACAGTCCCCACCAGCCCATACCCCACTTTTATACCTTCCCCTGCCACTGCAAGAAGTGTAAAATGTATGCCCACACCTTCCCCCTCTCCTCCATCTAAGGCACCAAAAGATCTTTCCACATCCAACTGAAATTCGATCTTCCTCCACAAATGTCATCTACTGTATCCGTTGCACCCAATGTGGTCTCCTTGCCAATTTGTGGATTGTTTCAGAGAACATCTCTCGGACACCCGCACCAACCAACCCCACCCCTGCTGTGGCTGAAAACTTCAAATCCCCCTCCCACTCCACCAAGGACGTGCAAGTCCTGGGCCTCTTCCATCGCCAAACCCTAACCATCTGATGCCTGGAGGAAGAACACTTCATCTTCCACCCTGGGACCCTGTAACCACAGGGGATTAATGTGGATTCCACCAGTTCCCTCATTTCCCCTACTATCCCAGTCCCAACCGTCCAGCTCTGCACTGCCCTCTTGACCTGTCCATCGTCTTTCCCATCTATCCGCTCCACCCTCCTCTCTGACCTATCACCTTCTCCCCCACCTTCAACGACCTATTGCATTCTCAGCTACCTTCCCCCAGCCCCACCCCACCCGCCCGTTTATTCTCAGCTCCCGGCCCACAAGCCTCGTCCCTGATGAAAGACTTATGTCCAAAACATCGATTCTCCTGCTCCTCAGACATTGCCTGACCTGCTGTGCTTTTCTAGCACCACACTCTCGACTCTGATCTCCAGCATCTGCATTCCTCACTTTCTCCACTTTGATTATGTCACCTTGGAGCATGCGTTCAAGCTCCTTTTGAACCTGTACAAACTTGAGAGGGTTGTGCCTTTAAGGACGTTGCTTTATCAGAACACATCTCTGACATCTCCAGCATGCGTAATTAGGTTAGTATTTCTCATCTTATTTTCATATTTCCATGTGATAGTAAAAGCTCCTTTAGGTCATTTTAATTTTCCTTTGGAAGGTAACTCAATAATTTATCCCAATTTTTGCGAACTTCCTCATTGTGCAATTTAATTGAGGAATGTCAACTTGGTTCTTCCCTCCGTGTTGTAAACAATAATACAGTCTTCTTTGGCTTTCCTTCCCTGTCAAAATACCTTTTGAACATATTCACATAACACACTGTGAGATTTCTTTCTGTCTGGAGTCCTTGAGATCACCTCACTCAATTTCCTTTCTACTTGATAAGGTCCACTAAACCTTGCTTTTAAAGGTTCACCTATCGCTGAAGTAATATTAACACAACTCTGAAATCAAAATTGCGAATTTTTGATTTCTTGTCTGCTTGCTGTTCAATTGTATGCCGTGATACTTTTCAATGCTGTCTAGCCAACTCCCCTGTACTATTTAATTGTTCCTGAAAGTTTGACATGTAGTCCAAATATGTGGTCTCTAAATTCTGACTAATCAATTTCTCCTTAGCAGTCCTCTCACTCCATGTTCAAAACTAATTCGAAAGGACTGAATTTGGTTGATTAATTTGGTGCATCTGATCACAAAAAGGACAAATGGAGTTCCCTTATCCCAATCATCTGGATAGTCTTGACTATAAGTCCTTAACATGGTCTTTAATGTCTGATGCCTCTGTTCTAGCACTCACTGTGACTCTGGATGGTATGCAGTAAATTTGAATTGTTTTATTCCTAAACTATCTATAACTTCCTTAAATAATTTTAATGAAAAGTTTGACCCCTGATCTGATTGTACCTCTGTGAGTGGTCTGTATCTGGTGAAAAATTTGAGTAATTCCTTTTAGCTGTGATATTGCAAAATGGAATGGCCTCTGGAAATCTGGTGGACACATCCATTAATGTTAACAAATACTGCTTCCCACTTTTTCTTCAAGGTAGGGGTCCTACACAATCAATTAATATTCCTGTAAAAGGTTCCTCAAATGCAGGAATAGGTATAAATGGTGCAGGTTTTATTACTGTCTGTGTATGACATGTCTGGCGAGATTCAACTACATCCTTGTGCAGTCCAGGCCAGTAAAAATGTTTTTGTATTTTAGCTTCAGTTTTCCACATTCCTAAATGACCCCCTGGTGGTAGCTCATGTGACGCTCGCAACAGCACCATTCTATAACCCACTGGCAATACGACTTGATGAACTTATAGAGTCAGAGATATATACAGCACAGAAACGGACCCTACGGTCCAACTTGTCCATGCCAACCCAATTTAGTCCCACCTGCCAGCATCCGACCCATTTCCCTCCAAACTCTTCCTATTCATACACCCATCCAGATGCCTTTTAAATGTTGCAATTGTACTAGCCTCCACCACTTCCTCTTGCAGCTCATTCAATACACGTACCATCCTCTGTGTGAAAAAGTTGCCCCTTACGTCTCTTTTATATCTTTCCCCTCTCACCCTAAACTTATGCCCTCTAGTTCTGGGCTCACCCATCCCAGAGAAAAGACTTTGTCTATTTACCCTATCCATATACCTCATGATATTTTAAACCTCTATTAGGTGGTTTCCCCCAGCCTCTGACGCTCCAGGGAAAAAAGCCCCAGCCTATTCACCCTCTCCCTATAGCTCAAATCCTCCAACCATGGCAACCTCCTTGTAAATCTTTTCTGAACCCTTTCAAGTTTCACAGCATCCTTCCGATAGGAAGGAGACCAGAATTACACACAATATTCCAAAAGTGGCGTAACCAATGTCCTGTACATCCACAACATGACCTTCCAACTCCGGTACTCAATGCTCTGATCAATAAAGGAAAGCATACCAAACGCCTTCTTCACTATCCTATCTACCTGCGACTCTACTTTGTTTATTAAGAAGTGCTGGATGTCTTGAAACGCATAAAAGTGGATAAATCTCCAGGGCCTGATCAGATGTACCCTAGAACTCTGTGGGAAGCTAGGGAAGTGATTGCTGGGCCCCTTGCTGAGATATTTGTATCATCTATAATCACAGGTGAGGTGCCAGAAGACTGGAGCTTAGCTCACCAGGTGCCACTGTTTAAGAAAGGTGGTAAGGACAAG
The DNA here is from genome assembly GCF_047496795.1 of Chiloscyllium punctatum. Lineage (NCBI taxonomy): Eukaryota > Metazoa > Chordata > Chondrichthyes > Orectolobiformes > Hemiscylliidae > Chiloscyllium > Chiloscyllium punctatum. Next base: position 1,766,197 of record NC_092749.1, read on the forward strand.
TCAGGGAACTATAGACCAGTGGTCTCTTTGTTTAGCAACACTCACTAGGACCTTACCATCCTTTGCTTTCCCAAAATGCAGCACTTCGCATTTATCTAAATTAAACTCCATCTGCTACTCCTCAGCCCATTGGCCCATTTGATCAAGATCCCGTTGTAATCTGAGGTAACCTTCTTTACTGTACACTACACCTCCCATTTTGGTATCATCAGCAAACTTATTAACTATGTCTCTTCTGCTCACATCCAAATCATTTCTATAAATGATGAAAAGTAGTGGGCCCAGCAATGATCCTTGCGGCACTCCACTGGTCACAGGCCTCCAGCCTGAAAAAGAACCCTCCACCACCACCCTCTGACGTTTTGAGTCTAACTGATGCTTTGACAAAGGGTCAGTTAGACTCGAAATGGCAGCTCTTTTCTCTCCTTACAGATGCTGCCAGACCTGCTAAGATTTTCCAGCATTTTCTCTTTTGGATCCAGCACTTCTTCCTCTGTAATATGGACATTTCTTAAGATGTCACTATCTATTTCCTTACATTCTATGTATTCCATGTCCTTGTTCCCATTTCTCATCTGTCTAAATATTTGATGGTCTCCATTTCTTCATCAAGACTTCATTTTTTAGATAATAACGTTTGGGGATATATTTGGATTATTTTTCTGTGTACGCCTTTTGATATAATTGCTTTATATTTTCATCTTTCTGCTGTAACTCAGTTCATTTACCTGAGCTAAAGATGTCTGCTTTGTCATCTATCTACTCCTGGTTTGTGTCAACCATCTGATCAAATGGGGTCTCTGGTAATTCCACTTCAACTTTCTTATCTGTTCTGTTTGATCTCTCCTGTTTCAACTGGTGACTTTGTGACCTTTTGCCACACGATCAGGAAAAATCCCAGGATATGTGTCCTGCAATAGTTCAGTTGCCTGAGTTTCCACTGACCTTTCAACCATAATAGGCAGCACTTCTACCTGTGAACCAGCTATATCATTAGCAAGGAGAGATTGTGTTCCTGGAGCTGAGAGGTTGTCCAGTACTCCTATCATGACTTCTCCATTCTTCACTGGACACTCTAACCTCACTTTACATAATTGAGCGTTTCTTATCTCACCCGTGAATTTCCATTACTATTACTTTTTGTGGCAATAGGCCTTCAGAAGTGCAACGTCACAGATTGAGAGGATCCTGTGTCTCAATATTGTAACTTCTTTATCTTCTGCTGTTGGCCTATGCGAGTAAACTTTACCTTCGCGGGTATATGGTTTAAGAAGATTTGGCACTTCCACCTTAGCCAACCTCCGACCAGCTTGTACATTCTGGTGCGGCTTTCTAGCTTCCACTGTGCTTGCTGTTACCACTCCAACAAAAGTCACTGGCTTATCATGTTTTCCTTTACTTGGCTTCCCAGTGCTTTTCCTAACCTGCCAACACTGTGATTTCATGTGGCCTACTTTATTGCAGTAAAAACACCAGAGCTTTTTGACTTCTCTTTCCCCTTCAAGGATTTCCTTTTAGCCCTGTGGTAAATTATTCTTATGATCTTCATCGAGATCTACCTTTCCCTTTCCACATAAGGATTTTTCAAAGAACAAAGAAAATTTACAGCCCAGGAACAGCCCCTTCAGCCCTCCAAGCCTGAGCCAATCCAAATCTATTGTCTAAACCTGTCGCCCAATTCCTACTGCTCCTAGGATGTTGCCTGAACTGCTGTGCTTTTCCAGCACCATTCTAATCTAGACTGTGGTTTCCAGCATCTGCAGTCATTGTTTTTACCTAAGCATCTGTATCCCTCTGCTCTCCACCTACTCATGCATCTGTCTAGATGCATCTTAAATGAATCTACCGCATCTGCCTCTACCACCTCTGCTGGCAACGTGTTCCAGATACCCACCACCCTCTGTGTAAAGTACTTGCCACGTATATCCCCCTTAAACTTTTCACCTCTCACCTTGAAAGTGTGACCTCTCATTATTGAATCCTTCACCCTGGGAACAAGCTTATCTCTATCTACCCTGTCTATACCCTTCATGATTTTGTAAACCTCAATCTGGATTCCGCCCCCCCCCCACCCACCCCATCTCCTTTTCTCGAATGAACACAAACCTAACCTACTCAAGCTCTCTTCATAGCTAGCACCTTCCATACCAGGCACATCCTCATAAACCTTCTCTACACCCTCTCCAAAGTGTCCACATCCTTTTGGTAATGTGATGACCAGAACTGTACGTAGTGTTTTAAATGCGGCTGAACCAATGTCTTGTATAATGTTAACATGACCTGTCAGCTCTTATACTCAATACCCTGTCTGATGAAGGCAAGCATACCATATGCCTTCTTGACCACTCTATCCACCTGTGCAGGAACCTTCAGGGTACAATGGATCTGCACTCCCAGATCTCTCTGCTCATCAACATTTCCCAAGGCTCTTCCATTCATTGTATAATTCGCTGTAGAATTAGACTCGCGTAAATGCATCACCTCACATTTGTCTGAATTGAACTCCATCTGCCACTTTTCCACCCAACTCTGCAGTCTATCTATATCCTGCTGTATTCTTTGACAGTCCCTTATGCTTTCTGCTACTCCATCAATCTTTGTGTCATCTGCAAACTTGCTGATCATACCAACAGTGCCCTCTTCCAGATCATTTATGTATATCACAAACAACAGTGGCCCCAGCACTGATACCTGTGGAACACCACTGGGCACCTTTCTCCATTTCGAGAAACTCCCTTCAACTACTACTCTCTGTCTCCTGTTGCTCAACCAGTTCTTTATCCACCTAGCTAGAGCACCCTGCACACCATGTGACTTCACTTCTCCATTAGTTTACCATGGGGAACCTTATCAAACGCCTTACTAAAGTTCACGTATATGACAGCCTTTCCTTCATCTATCAACTTGGTCACTTCCTCAAAGAACTCTATTAACTTGATAAGGCATGATCTCCCCTGCACAAAACCATGTTGCCTATCACTGATAAGCCCATTCATTTCTAAATATAAATAGATCCTACCCCTCAGTACCTTCTCCAGCAACTTTCCCACCACCAACATCAGGCTCACTGGTCTGTAGTTACCCAGAATGTCCCTACTACCCTTCTTGTACAGGGGGACAACAAAACAAATCCTGGATGAGCCCACAACTAATTAAGGACCAGGCCAGGCCCCCTCAATAGTATTGAGGGTTATTGCAGGCCTCAGCACGACATATATAGGATGCAGACCTGGGCTGAGAAATGGCAGATGGAGTTTAACCTGGATAAATGCGAAGTGATGCACTTTGGAAGATCAAACTTGAATGCTGCATAGGATTAAAGATAGGATTCTTGGCAGAGTGGAGGCACAAAGGGATCTTGGTGCTCAAGTGCATAGATCCCTCAAAGTTGCCACACAAGTGGATAGAGTTGTTAAGAAAGCATATTGTGTTTTGGCCTTCATTAACAGGGGGGTCGAGTTTAAGAGCCGTGGGGTTTTACTGCAGCTCTATAAAACCCTGGTGAGACCACACTTGGAATATTGTGTCCAGTTCTGGTCGCCTTATTATAGGAAAGATACGGAGGCTTTGGAGAGGGTGCAAAGAAGGTTTACCAGGATGCTGCCTGACTGGAGGGCTTGTCTTATGAAGAGAGGTTGACTAAGCTCGAACTTTTCTCTCTGAAGAGAAGGAGGAAGAGAGGTGACCTGTTCGAGGTATACAACGCAATGAGAGGAATAGATAGAATCAACAGCCAGAGACTTTTCCCCAAGGCAGGATTGATTGGCACAAGGAGTCATAGTTTTAAGGTGTTAGGAGCAAGGTATAGAGTAGATGTCAGAAGTAGGTTCTTTACGCAGAAAGTTGTGAATTCATGGAATGCATTTCCCGCGACGGTGGTGGAAGCAGAGTCATTAGGGACATTTAAGCGACTGCTGGACATGCATATAGATAGCATTGAATTGAGGGGTGCGTCGGTTAGGTTATTTTAGTTTAGATTAGGAATAATCCTCGGCACAACATCGTGGGCCGAAGGACCTGTTCTGTGCTGTATTTTCTTATATTCCATGTTCTATAAATTATTTCAAGAATGTGACACAGACCTAACTTTGCTTGTTGTTTTAAATAGGTGTAAATTAGATATTCCAGGAGAGATTCTGCTGGTCAAACTACTTAGTTTTAAATAAAACAGAATTTATTTACAAGATTCCTGAATGAAACACAAACAAAAGAGAACAGAATACTGACTAACTTAACCTATCTGAGAACCCAACAGATCATCCCAACTGAATGATGCTGTTCCAAATACTTGCAACAATCTCCATGAACACTCCTTGGCACACAAGGTAAAACTAAAAACAGGGTCTTACAGGAGAGATGTCAGAGAGGGTCAACATGGACCTACTTCTCTTGGGTCCAGCAGCCTCACAACTGCCTGACTTCTTTCAGTGAATAGCTAGGCAAGAGAAACACTGAGCTGGGAGAACTGGCCACTCCCCTTTCATTGGTAAAAACAAGGACTGCAGATGCTGGAAACCAGAGTCTAGATTAGAGCGGTGCTGGAAAATTAGAATACGTCAGGCAGCATCCGAGGAGCAGAAAAATCGGGCAAAAGTCCTTCATCAGGAATAGAGGCAGGGTGCCTGCAGTGTGGAGAGATAAATGAGAGGGGGGTGGGAGTGGGGCGAAAGTAGCATAGAGTACAATAGGTGACTGGGGGTGGGGATGGAGGTGATAGGTCAGAGGGGAGGGTGGGGGAAGGTAGAAAAGAGTACAATGGGTGAATGGGGGTGGGGATGAAGGTGATAGGTCAGAGGGAAGGGTGTGAAATCCACATTGATTTCATTTCCCCTTCCCCCACCTCACCCCAGCTCCAACCTTCCAGCTCAGCACCTCCCACATGACCTGTCCTACCTGCCTAACTTCCTTTCCACCTCTCCACTCCACTCTCCTCTCTGACCTATCACCTCCATCCCCATCCCCACCCCCATTCACCTATTGCACTCTATGCTACTTTTTCCCCACCCCCCACCCCCCTATCATTTATCTCTCCATTCTGCAGGCACCCTGCTTCTATTCCTGATGAAGGGCTTTTGCCCAAAACATTGATTTTTCTGTTCCTCGGATGCTGCCTGACCTACTGTGCTTTTCCAGCACCACTCTAATCTAGACTCTCCTTTCATTGTACAAGTGTTTCTTTTTAAACTAAAAGCCGTTTTTTCTGAGGCAGTATATGTTACCTGTAATCAAATTGGCCCTAAAACCCTTCAAACTTAGACTTCTTGGAGTCTGTCTTTTACAATGTTTCTGAAAAAAAAAGCCAAGGACAACGTAATCTTGTTAAAGGAGCAGCATTATCATAAGGTGAATAGCCAAAGCCTTTTCCCCTGGGTAGGGCAGTCCAAAAGTAGAGGGCATATGCTTAAGTCGGGGAAAGATTTAAAAGAGACCAAAGGGGCAACATTTTCGCACAGGTGTGTATTGGAACAAGCTGCCAGAGGAAGTGGTCAAGGCGGGTACAATTGCAAAATTTAAGAAGACATTTAGACAGAAAGAGTTATAAAGTTGGACAGCACAGAAACATGCCCTTTGGTCTAATTCGTCCATGCTAACCAGATATCCTAAGTTAATTTAGTTCCCTACCCTGGGAAAAAGACCTTGGCTAATCACCCTATGCACGCTCCGTATGATTTTTAAAGCAGTATAAGGTCACCCCTTAGCCTCCAATGCTCCATGGAAAATAACCCCACCCTATTTAGCATTTCCTTACAACTCAAAATCTTCAATCCCAGCACCATCCTTGTAAATCTTTTCTGAACCATTTGAAGTTGAACAACATCTTTCCAATAGCAGGGAGAGCACAAGTGAAAACAGTATTCCAAAAAATGGCCTAACCAATGTCCTGTACAGTTTTCTATCTATCTTTGTATCATCAATAACATCAAAATCCTAGGTGGCGTTATACATCTATTTGCTACAAATGGATTGCAATGGTTCAAAAAGGCAACTGAGCATTAGCAGTGACCACGAAACCTCACAATAAAAGGCTCTTCCATAACCATGGTTTCTCACCCATTGTAGTTGACAGGGCCATCAACCACATCTGACCTATCATCCATGCTTTTACCCTTGGCCCTTTCCATCACTCAAAGTGGTGTGATTGGAGCCCCCTGCTCCTCACTTTTCATTCCACTAGCCTCCGCATTCAAAGGATTATCCTCCACTACTTCAGACAATTCCAGCAGAATGCTACTACCAAACACATCTTCCCATCACTACCCATGTCTATATTTCATGAGGACAATTCTCTTCAGGACACTCTAGTACATTCCTCAACCATCAACACCATCCCTTCCTTACCACGGCATCTTCCCACGTAACTGCAGAAGATGCAACTTCTTCCCCTCAAGCTCCTCCCTGCTCACCATCCAAGTACCTAAACAATGTTTCCAGGTGAAGCAGCATTTCGCCGATTCCTCCTCCTGTCTGATCTACTGCATTCACTGCACCCAGTGTGACCTACCTTATACTGGAAAAATCAAATACAGACTCTACGATTGCTTTGCAGAACACTTCCGGTCTGTGTGCAAGCATGAACCCGACTTCCCATATGCAGTCATTTTAACACAGCATCTTGTTCGTATACCTACTTGTCTATCCTCAGTATGCTGTTGCCATGATTTCTCTATCCTGCCTCCACTCCAGTGTTCCATCTGTTCTTTCCAGTTTGGCAGTTAGACACACCATTGTTCTTCTATTCTCACATTCCTATCACTTAATCTGCACTATCAACATCCTTTCTCTCCTGCACTTAACCCCCCACCACCCCCCAAATAGCATAAACAGACTTGAAATGTTAACTTAAAAATGTGTTGCTGGAAAAGCGCAGCAGGTCAGGCAGCATCCAAGGAGCAGCGAAATCAACATTTCGGGCAAAAGCCCTTCATCAGGAATAAAGGCAGTGAGCCTGAAGCGTGGGGAGATAAGCTAGAGGAGGGTGGGGGTGGGGAGAAAGTAGCATAGAGTACAATGGGTGAGTGGGGGAGGGGATGAAGGTGATAGGTCAGGGAGGAGAGGGTGGAGTGGATAGGTGGAAAAGGAGATAGGTGGGTAGGACAAGTCCGGACAAGTCATGGGGACAGTGCTGAGCTGGAAGTTTGGAACTAGGGTGAGGTGGGGGAAGGGGAAATGAGGAAACTTGAAGTCCACATTGATACCCTGGGGTTGAAGTGTTCCGAGGCAGAAGATGAGGCGTTCTTCCTCCAGGCATCTGGTGGTGAGGGAGCGGCGGTGAAGGAGGCCCAGGACCTCCATGTTGTCGGCAGAGTGGGAGGGGGAGTTAAAATGTTGGGCCACGGGGTGGTGTGGTTGCTTGGTGCGGGTGTCTTTTCCCTGGTGTCGGGGAGTCCAGAACTAGAGGGCATAGGTTTAGAGTGAGAGGGAAAAGATATAAAAGAGACCTAAGGGGCAACTTTTTCATGCAGAGGGTGGTACGTGTATGGAATGAGCTGCCAGAGGATGTGGTGGAGGCTGGTACAATTACAACATTTAAGAGGCATTTGGATGGGTATATGAATAGGAAGGGTTTGGAGGGATATGGGCCGGGTGCTGAGATTGGGTTGGGATATCTGGTCGGCATGGACAGGTTGGACTGAAGGGTCTGCTTCCATGCTGTACATCTCTATGACTCCAAGCCTATTTCCTCGCTCCTCAAAGTTCTCATTCATAACAAGGTCCCTTTCCTTAGTGAAAACCAAAGCAAAAAACTGCTTTAGGGCTTCACCTATCTGCTCAGACTCCACGCATGAGTTCCCTACACTATTCCTGACCCGCCTTACCTTCTCCCTGATCGTTCTCATATTACTCACGTATGAGTACAATTCCTTTGGGTTCTCCCTAATCCTTCCCGAGAAACCTTTCTCGTGCCCCCTCCTGGCTCTCCTCAGTCCATTTCTAAGCTCCTTTCTAGCAACCCTGTAATCCTCTAAAGCTGTGCTGGACCCTTGCTTCCTCCACCTTATGTAAGCTGCCTACTTCATTTTGATGAGAAGCTCCTCTGTTCTTGTCATCCTAGGCTCTTTAATCTTACCCCTTCTTGCCTGTCTCAGAGTAACAAATTTATGCATCACTCGCAACAACTGCACCTTAAACTATCTCCTCATGTCTGTTATGCCCTTTCTATGGAACAATTGCTCCCAATCTGTACTTCCCAACTCCTGTCTGATAGTGTCATAATTTCCTTTTCCCCAATTAAGTATCTTCCCTCGGTAACTGCTCCTTTCCCTCTCCATGCCTATGGTAAATGTGAGGCAGTTATGGTCACTGTCACCAAAGTGTTCTGCCAACGCGAGATCTGACACCTGTCCTGGCTCATTGCCGAGCATCAAATCCAAAATGGCCTCTCACCTTGTCGGCCTGTTTACATACTGAGTAAGGCGAAAGTGAGGACTGCAGATGCTGGAGATCAGAGTCTAGATTGGAGTGGTGCTGGAAAAGCACAGAAGGTCAAGCAGCATCTGAGGAGCAGGAAAATCGACGTTTTGGCCAAAAGCCCTTCATCAGGAATGAAGCGTCAATTTTCCTGCTCCTCGAATGCTGTCTAACCTGCTGTGATTTTCCAGCACCACTCTAGTCTTGACTACATTTTGAGTAAGGAAACCCTCCTGAACACACCTGACAAAAACAGCTCCATCCAAACCATCTGCACTCAGGAGATTCCAGTCAATATTGGGAAAATTGAAGTCACCTTTAAACAACAACCCTGGTACGTCTGTATTTTTCCAAAATCTGCCGGCCCATGAGATCTTCAATCTTCCTACTGTAATTAGGGGGTCTGTAGAAAGCCCCCAATGAGGTGGCTGCTCCTTTACTGTTCCCAACTTCCACCCATACTGACTCAGTAGACAAACCTTCCTCAACATCCTTCGTTTCTTTAGCTGTGATGCACTCTCTAATTAGCAGTGCTACACCCCCTCCTCTTTTTTCACCCTCCCTGTTCTTTTGAAATGTTTTAAGCCCTGGAACATCTAGCAACCATTCCTGCCCCCGTGAAACCCATGTCTCCATTACGGCGACAACATCATAGTCCCAATTACTGATCCATGCTCTAAGTTCATCACGCTGATTTCTGACACTCTGTGTGTTAAAGCAGATACACTTTAACCAATCCCTTTGTTTCATCACATGAAAATGTTTCCTGATAGATTCACTACATCCTGTCACTGCCCCACCTACAATTACCCCCCTCTCAGATGTGTAGCTCTAGTTTGCACCCCCCCCCCCCCCCCGCCAAACTAGTTTAACCTCTACTGAACCACACAAGCAAATCTCCCATAGGAAGATTAAAGTCTCCCATGATTCCTGCTGTACCGTTATGAGAACCTCCATTATTTTTTCCTTAATATTCCATTGTGGTTACTGTTAGGAAGTCTGTATATTTTTTCCATGAGTGACTTTTTGTCTTTATTATTTCTCATCTCTACCCAGATACTTTATTCCTTGGTTCCTGAACTTTAGTCATCCATTTTTATTGTGCGAATACCATCAATAATATCCCACACCTAACAATATTTAGGTCCCAATCTATCAATCTGTCATGCTGTAGTCATATTGGATGTAATTATTTGTCTTTGCACTGTCAGCTAATTTGTTTTATTCTGACTGCATTCAGAAACGTATCCTTTAATTTTGTCCTTCTATTGTTTTTGTAACCTCTAGCCTTATCCGATAATATGTACTTCTCTTTGATAAGTGCACATGATTTCTAGCCAATCCTCTAGCTGCTCACCTCCTTGCCTACATCCCACCATTTCTTCTTGATGAAAACAGCAGATTTCTTCCAATCATTGCAAGGGAAAGTGTATGTCCCTTCTGTTCCTGCCTGATTTCAGCTGGGAGTCATAGAGTCATAGAGCTGTATAGCGTGGAAACAAACTCTTTGGTTAAACTCGTCCATGCCTACCATATATCCTAAATAGATCTAGTTGAATTTGCCAGTGTGTGGCCCATATCCCTCTAAATGTTATATGAATAGGAAGTTCCTCTGGTAGCCCATTCCATACTTGTACCATCCTCTGCATGAAAACGTTGCCCCTTAGGTCCCCTTTAAATCTTTCCCCTCTCACCTTAAACAAGTTCCCTCTAGTTTTGGACTCCCCCAACCCATGGAAAAGGCCATGGTAATTCACGCTGTCCATGCTCTTCGTGATTTTACAAACCACTATAAGGTCACCCTTCAATCTCTGACAATCCAGGGAAAATAGCCCCAGCCTATTCAGCTTCTCCCTATAGCTCAAACCCTCTAATCCTAACAACATTCTTGTAAATATTTTCCAAACCCTTTCAAGTTTCACAACATCCTTTTTATAGCAGAGAGACCAGAATTGTATTTCAAAACTGTATTTCAAAAGGGGCTGAACCAATGTCCTGTAAGGTTGCAACATGACCTCCCAGCTTATATACTCAATGCACTGACCAATAAAGGCAAGCATACCAAATGCCTTCTTCGCTATCCTGTCTATCTGGGATTCCACTTTCAAGGCACTATGAACCTGCACTTCCACGTCTGTTTGTTCAGCAATACTCCCGAGCACCTTTCCATTAAGTGTGTAAATCCTGCCCTGACTTGCCTTTCCAAACTGCAGCACCTCACATTTATCTAATTGGGATGTTGCCCTTGCTTTATATGCACATTCCATTGTGAAATCTCCCATTTTCATCTGTATATTCTCTTTTTGCAAGCATGCATTAGGCCTGCTGCATATCTGTGAGGAGTAAAACATACAAGTTAAAAATCATTCCTTCAATTCATTTGTAATCACAGATTCTGGCCTGCTAACCTAGGGATTTCATGTATAGAACTTTATCTTTTTGCAGTATAGAAGCTGACTTCAAATTAATGTTTATTCAGTGAGTTTCTTAGATCAATAGCTCCCCCTGTAGAACCATAGATTAGGTATGGTTCTGATCATACATTATTTATAAATAAGGTTTTGGCAAGAAGTGAGAAATTGGAAGGACTGAATTGGTTAATCATTGCTTTATTTTGCTGTTTTTCCTTTAAAGTTATTGATTGATAATTTACACTTAAATGGTGCAGCAGTGGAGACTGTTTTATTGTGTATATGTTGAGTTGCTTTTTACATTTTACATTTAATTGAATCAGTACTGTCTATACTTCACAATCTCTGATGTAAAATTAAATGGTTAAAAACTAATTGTTGTTGTTCCAGATTGGAGTTTGTGTCACTGAAAGATTGTGATGCATCTTACGTTTCCATAGAGCACTGAAAGCTATTATTTGTGCATCTATGAGAGTGAAAGGATTGGAAATTGGTCTAAGTGTGTCACTGGTATCATAACGCCCTTGAAGGGAGAAAGAAGAAGGCGGAGGGAGAAGGCTGGAAATATAAAGCTCTGCTCCCTGCTCTGTTGAATCCAGAAATCTCCTTCTGACAGACAGTACAATAGCAGCATTGCAGACATCGAGAAAGATCAGCGCTGTGGTTTCTTGCCTTTCATCCTTTTTAAAAGTGCTTTCTTCTTTGTCAAGTGAAACTCAACCCTCAGATTTATTGGAATGCCAATGAGCATACATAGTTGTATTTCTCATGGACTGCTGTGGAATCGCTGACCACCATGTTGGAAATGGTAAGTATTTAAACATAACAAGTATTTTGAAATCTCTGTCCTGCTGACAGCTGCCTCTTAACTTCCTCATTCGCTCATAGTCTCTCATACATTAGAGAGTATGATCGTGACAGTGGAGGGGACTGTCGTTTACTGTAAATAACAGCATTAGACAGTCTCTATCATCCACAGTGCAAGGCAATCAGACCAGATTTTGGATAAATGGTGGAAGATATTTTATGGATAAAACAGGCGACAATGTCACTGCTACGGATTTGATTAATGGCATTCTTCTCTGTTAATTCCCTTTGTGAAATATGTTTTAACTGCACTGAGAATTCACCACCTACCCCCCCCCCCCCCCCCCCCAAATCTAATAAGCTGTGTCTCTGCCAAGAAAAAGCTGCTGATGTAATGCATGCAGAGCCGAAGCATTGTATCAAGGACTGAGAGTCTTAATACACTCGTCCCCAGAGAGGAAGAAAGGAATACCACTGGATCAATGATTCCTCCTTCATTCATCCCTTGTTGACTGTAGTGAATGAAATGTCTCTGTATGTCTGTCATTGAGAATTCATCAAGACCATTGCTAGCGTCATACAGGAGTTAGGATAAACTGTATCTATCATTTCTTGGAAAGATTAAATTCTTTCAGATGCCTGGAAATGAGGGAGAGATGGTATAATCTGTTCTAAGATGTACGGTAAGGTTTGAACTATTAATCTTTTGAGAATGCAGACCTGATGTTAATAAAACAAAACTGAAAAATAAGCCAGTATATTTAAAAAGCCTTTTGATAATCATATTGTTTGTTGAATGAAATATTATTCTTGTTTTGTAGAGCTCCAATCTATTAAGTTTTATGATGAATGCTGTATTTGAAGTATTTTTACAATCTGTTTGTATGGTAGCTGCAATGGCTCATGTCTGCTGAATTACATCATATGTATACAGTTGGCAGCACAGTGTTAGTGCTCTAAGTCAGAGCTGCAGTAACAGATTCCTCACAAACCCAGCATTGAGATGAACCAGGTCTAGTTGATTTGAGCCAGCATGGGCTTGAGGGCTATCATGGTTTACTCAGGTGTCCTCTGTGAGGGCTACTGGTCCTGAACACTATCCAGAGAATCATGAAAAGTGTGTAGGTGAGGGCTATATTTAGGCTAATCTGTGATACAGTGCACACTCGACAAGCCCGCTTCATCTCTAGGTTGAGGTCTGAAGAATGGTCAATTGAGTGAGGTGTTGGCTCAAGGATAATTAATTTTTATGAAATCTGGCATTGTTTCATTTATGAATTTGATTGTAAATTCCAACGTTTAATGTCTTATTATTGTAGCCAACTGGTGGCAGAGTCAATGTTAATGGGCTGAATTGTTTTGGCTCTGTCAGTTTTGTTGAGTTTCAGGGAGACTTTCGACAAGTCTCCCTTTCACCCTACCTTACCAAACCCACTGCCTTAACTCCCTATCCCACTGCTAAGTGCCCTCACGGCCAATTCTAGCCTCATTCTACACTCACAGTACCTAGATCAACCTGCCACTGTCACCGTAGCAGCAGTTGCACCAACCACAAAGTGCACTGCAGAAGTTCATCAATGCTCCTTAAACAGCACCTTTCAAACCCACCACCATTTCCATCTGGAACGACAAAGGCAGTAAATAGATGGGAACCATTCCTGCAAATTCCCCTCCAAGCCACTCACCCAACTTGGAAGTATTTTATCATTTCTTCACCGTCGCTGGTTCAAAATCCTGGAACTCCCTCCGTAATGGTATTGTGGGTGCACTACAGAACATGGACTGCAGCAGTTCAAGAAGGCAGCTCACCACCACCTTCTCAATGGGCTACTAATGATAGACAATAAATGCTGGCCTAGCCAGTGAGACCCACATGTCATGATGAATTTAAAAAAAAGACAAACATAAAAAAAGCTATCCCTGGCAATGGTGCCTTCTTCTAAATAAAATTGTGCATCTGTACCAGAACTGTTAGTTCTGTGCAGTTCCTGACATTTATCCCAGATATGATAGAGAAAGGATAGTTGGTACCTTGCTTTATGAACAAAAGGACCGGGTGGTAACCTTTTCCACTAGGACATGCAAAAGAGGCCATGACACCAGACCTTGATCAATACAGTCTCAGCCAGCTGATGAATTGCAAATATTGGAAGAAAGTCAATGGCCATCTTCCCTCTGATACCTCACTCAGTCTCTGCTACTATACCCACCTTCACCAAGACTCATACTCTATCCCTGTTGTCTGCAACACCTTCCCTCATTCATTCTCACCCACCACAACAACTTACACCCCCAACCCTGCATGCTGTCAGCACTGCCTACTCACTTACTTAGCATACCTTACCATCTGCACCAAACATAGCAGCTGAGCCAACAATTTTCATCTCTGTTAATAACTCCCTTTCTCACATTTCAGGAGTAAAGCAGCCCCAATAAGGCAGACTGAGTCAAGCGAGGGCCACACAGCATTTGGATCCTTATCCCTTATGAAGAGAGAATCCTGATTCTGACAGATCTGAGCAGCTGATTGATCATGTCCAAGCCAGGATTGATATCAGAGGCTGACTTCAATTTACTGTGCAGAGAGCCCTTGACCAGAGAGTGTCTCCTTTGGCATGATTGAGGACTGGCTTTGTGTCTGGTGGAAGACAATACAGTGATGCTGTGAATCTGGTATCTGTGGCAGAGGGCAAGGCAAGACAGGGATACTGTGAGAATCCAGGCAAGCTTAAAGAGAGTGAGAATTAAAATAGTGAGCAAAGTGCCCAAAGGTTTAACTTGGACCAGTCCATGAGCTAGATGCATGTCCCTGAGTGCAAAATGTCCTTGCTGCAGCATTATAATAACATTAAAGTACAAAAGTGCCCTGCCAGTGGATCAGAGATGTGCCATGAGGGCTCTTAGACACTGGCGTATGTTAGATAACAATGTTTGTGAAGAGTAAAGGCCATTTTAGCAAGTTAGGCCATTTAGTTGGGGAGAAGTTTCATCTTTGCGCAGGAAGTGGTGAGCATGTGAAACTATCTGTCCCAGAATGTGTTTGAGGCCAAAATTAGCAGGTTTTGAGAAGTTTTTTAACTCAGGTTGTGCTTCTGGTTGACGGACATCCAGGTCGTCCTAGGACAAGCCAAACAGAGCCACGCAAGAGAATTCCTAGAAGCATGGCATTCCAACCGGAACTCTAAACAACAAACACATTGACTTGGACCCCGTTTACCACCCCCTGAGAAAAAAACAGGAAATGACATTACCAAAGGAAATAATGTCACCACAGGAAATGACATCACCAACCCAAGGAAACCCAGGAAAACCAAAACATATTAATCGAAAGCAGGAAACACTAGCAGTGCTTTGTCACGAGGCTCACTGAAGATGTTACCTCATTATAGTGACGATCCGTCTGAAAATGAACTTCCCAGCTCAGCGAGCAAACCTATCCTGAAACCAAAATGTTGAATCTTTTAAAGAAAGAGTTAGATATAGTTCTTGGGCTAATGAGATCAAAGTATCAGCAGGGGTTTGGGAACAGGGTACCAAGTTGAATGATCATTCATGATCATATCCAATGGCAGAGCTGGTTCAAAGAACCGAATGACTTATTCCTCCCAATTTGTTTGCTTAAATGTTTCTATGGCATGGTTGTGTGTTGACCAACATGAAGGCTCTTGGCAGACAGCAGTGAGCTGGTCACCAGGTATTTGTTTTGAGCTTCATGTCAAGAATTCTCAGCAGACAAGCAGGAGGCTAGAAGAGCACAGCAAGCCAAGCAGCATCAGGAAGTGGAGAAGTCGATGTTTTGGGTATAACCCAGATGATCGGTTATATCTGAAATGTTGACTTCTCCACCTCATGATGCTGCCTGGCTTGCTGTGTTTCTCCAGCTTCCTGCTTGTCTGCTTTGGATTCCAGCATCAGCAGTTTTTTTTGTCTCTAAGAATTCTCAGGATCTAGATTTCTCCATGGCAAATAGTGAAATAGAAAGCTGCATATTAATGAGCTGAAACTGCAGATATTAAGGTCATCAACAAGCAATAATTGCCCCATTAAAGGTAACTTGCCACAGCATAATAAGAATCTTAACTTGATACCTGGAAAAGATGCAGCGAGTTGTTCCCAGCATTGAAATGAGCCTCGCTGGACTTCCTGCACGATTCTGTTGCATTTCTCGTCTACTCCATGCTATTCGGGACTCTATAATGATCCTGTCTTCATTCTAACATAGATGACTCATTTATTGAGTTCTGAAGCAGGGTCACTGGACTTGAACTTTAACTCTGCTTTCTCTCCACAGATACTGCCAGACCTACTGTGTTTCTCCAGAAATGTCTATTTTTGTTTCAACATCTGCAGTTCTTTGCTTTATTTTTGTGTATAACTCATTTGTTATTTGTTGTTGAGGTTAAATAGAGCTGGGCAGTTTAGGAATTCTACTGGGAGTTCCATTTGTCCTGTTTTGTCTTCTAATGTCTTGTGCTGCTGTGCATAACTTCTGTTCATTCTTCCGCACTCACTACATCCTAAGCATGTTTAGAGAAACTAGTTTGCGCAGAAGATTTGCTGTCATGGTCCTACGGCACCTGCCACTCCACCCCATATCAACTCAGTAATTTGAACAAAGCAAGTTAAACACCAAACATTGGTTCAGCCAAAACAAATCAACCAGCAACTAATCTATAAAGATTTGAGTGATCCCATTATACCTTTTTTCAGAAAACCACCCCGAGTCTGGGAAATGTATGGAGGAGGGATTACATATTAAATGCTGAAGTCGTGAGCAGTTAAAGACACATTTAAAAGACATTGTTCAGTATATTTGACTCTCAGATTGATAGATTTTGAATAACTTTTATTGTCACCTGCACTCAATGAGTGCAGTGAAAAGTTTGTAATGTTGCCCTTGGGTGTCATCTTAGGTATAGAACACTTAGAGTCAGATACTCTAAGTGTTGTTACAGGGTAAAAAATAGAGAATTTGGTAATTAACAGCAATGAAAAAATAATGAAACTACAACATTGTTTCCACAATGTTGGAATTCTGTCATTCCGTGATGAATCTGAAGCTAATATGGAGGGTAAGGGTAGTATTAATTTGAAAGAAAAGATGTCTAATGATACAAAACTTATTTGTAGGCCAGAAGATTACAAAAAACTTTAAAAATAAGGAAAGGATGACAAAAACAAGAGGGAAAACTAACAAGCATTATCAGACACCTTCAGAAAAACTTGATGAGCTCAATAAATTAAGGACAAAGCAGCTTGATAGGTATCCTAGACAAAAAACGTGTTGCTGGAAAAGCGCAGCAGGTCAGGCAGCATCCAAGGAGCAGGAGAATCGACATTTCGGGCCTAAGCCCTTTTTCAGACTTATGCCCGAAACGTCGATTCTCCTGCTCCTTGGATGCTGCCTGACCTGCTGCGCTTTTCCAGCAACACATTTTTCGGCTCTGATCTCCAACATCAGCAGTCCTCACTTTCTCCTAGTTGGTATCCTAGCTACCTTATTCACTGTTCACACTTTCACCATCAGCGCTCAGTAGCAGCAGTGTGTATCAGTTACAAGATGCATTGTAGTAATTCACCAAGGCTCCTCCAACCACACTTCCTAAAACAGTGACCTCAACCACCTAGAAGGGCCAGGGCTACAAATGAATGAGAACACCACCAAGTTCCCCTCCAAGCCACTTACCATCTAGACTTGAAATGTATGACTGTTCATTCACTGCCTTTTTATAAAAATCCTGAAAGTCTCTGGGGGCACCAGCATCTCTCCCCCGGACTATAGGAGTTCAAGAGAACAGCTTAACTCCATTTTCTCAATTCGGGAATAAATGTTGCCCAAACCAGTGTAGCCCCATTCCTTGAATAAGTAACAAAAAGTAAAAGCTTTTACAAATATATGAAAAGAAAGTGAGTAGTTGAGTAGGCCTTGTCTCCGAGAGGGTAGAATGTGGTAATTAAAAATGGGCAAAAAGGAAATGGCAGAGTGGGGCGGCACGGTGGCACAGTGGTTAGCACTGCTGCCTCACAGCACCAGGGAGCCAGGTTTGATTCCAGCCTCGGGTGACTGTCTGGGTGCTCCGGTTTCCTCCCACAATCCAAAGATGTGCAGGTCAGGTGAATTGGCCATGCTAAATTGCCCGTAGTGTTAGGTGCATTAGTCAGAGGGAAATGGGTCTGGGTGGGTTACTCTTCGGAGGGTCGGTGTGGACTTGTTGGGCCGAAGGCCTGTTTCCACACTGTAGGGAATCTAATCAGCCTGAATAAGTACTTTGTACTTGTAGAAGTCATTGAAAACATCCCAAAAAGTTGGAGCAAAGCAAGAAGTAAAAGGGAGGAGAAAACAATATGCAGAAAACAAATGGACTTAAAGTTGTCTCCTGGACTTGATAGCAAGCATCCTGGGGTCTGATAGCATCATATAACTTGAAGAAAGGCCCTTGAGTACAACCAGTCCATACTGACCATCATCCCAAACTAAACTAGTCCCACCTGCCTGCACCTGGCCCATATCCCCCAAAGATTTCCTATTCAAGTACTTAGCCAAATGTTTTTAAAATGCTGTAAGTGTACCTGCATCCATTACTTCCTCTGTTCATTCCATCCATGAACCACTGTCTGTGGAAAAAGGTTGCCCTCATGTCTTTTTTAAATCTTTCTCCTCTCACTTTAAAAACATCCCTCACTCCAGGGAAAAGACTCTTGCTATTCACCTTATCTATGTCCCTCAGTTAAGATAAGCAACTGATAACTCTCAGTACTGAGGCCCCCCAGGGATGTGTTCTTAACACCCTACCATACTCACTGTACACCTAAGACTGTGTAGCCAAATTCTGAACAACTGCCATCTACAAATTTGCTAACAAAACCACCGTGGTAGGACAGATATCAAATAACGATGAGTCAGAATACAAGGAGGAGATAGAGGGCTTGGTGTTGTAGTGCAGTAATAACAACGTCTCTTGCAATGTCTGCAAAACAAAAGAACTGATCATTGACTTCAGGAAGAAGGGACGAGGTTGCACCCCATCTACATCAATGGAGCTGAGGTGAAGAGAGTCAAGAGCATCACGTTCCTAGGAGTGATGATAACTGACAACCTGTCCTGGCCACAAGACAACACAACAATGCCTTTTCTCCCTCAAGTAGCTTAAGATATTTGGCGTGTCTATAAGGACCCCCACCAACTTTTACAGGTGCACAATAGTAAGCATGTTAGCTGGGTGCATAATGGCCTGGTACAGCAACTGCCCAGACGATCTTGCATATCAACACCCAATCCATGGACTCCATTTACACCTCTCGTTCTGTGGAAAGGCTGACAACATCTTCAAAGACCCCTCCCACCTGGTAATACTCTCCTACAACCGCATCTGTTTAAGCAGAAGATACAGAAGCTTGAACACACCCCAAAAGGTTCAAGAATAACTTATTCCCTGCTGTCATGAGACTACTGAATGGATAGTCTAAATTCAGATAATGCTGATCTTGCTTTGCATACATCTTGTTGTAACCTGTATGCACCACTCTGTCTAAGCACCCTTTGATCCGTATGTTCTTGTTTGCTATGATCTGCCTGTACTGCTCACAAAACAAAGCTTTTCACTGTCCTTAGGTACATGTGACTACAATAAATCAAATCAGATCATGATTTTTATAAACCTGTATAAGGTCCCCCCTCAACCTCCTACACTCCAGTGAATAAAGTCCCACCTAACCAGCCAATTTTTATAATTCAAATCCTCCATTCCTGACAACATACTTGCCAATCTTTTCTGAACCCTGTCCAGCTGAATAATGTCTTTCCTATAACAGGGTGGCCAGAACTAGATACAGCACTCCAGAAGAGGCCTCAAGTCCTGTACAACCTTAACATGATATCCCAACTCTTAAAGAAATTGCTGCAGTGATGGTGGATACATGACAAAATTCCCCATATTCTGGAAAGGGCCCAACAGATTTGAAAATATATTGAAGAATAAACCAAAAGCAGGAAGCAGTGGATCAGTTAGTCTAACATCAGTCTTTGGGAAAATGCTTGAATCCATTCTAAAAGCTACAGACAAATATTATGAAAATCATAATACAATCAAACCATGTCAATACGGTTTTCTAAAAGTAAAACCATATCTGACAAATTTGTCAGAGTTCTTTGACAATCGAACAGGTAGGGTGAATGAAAAGGAACTAGTAGTTGTGGCGTATTTGAATTTCCAAAAGACATTTGCTTAGATCCCACAGAAAAGATTACTGAACAATGCAAGAGCTCATATTGGTGAGAGTGATAAAGTATCATGCCAAAGGATTATCCAAGTAATAGAAAACAGCGTTGTGATAAATTGATCATTTTCAGCATGGTAAACTAACAAGTGAAGTGCTACCAGAGATAGTACTGTGACCTGAACAACTGACAAATTATGCTACTAACTTGGATGCAGGAGCAGACTATACTGTAGTTAAATTTGTTAATGATGCATTGATAGATAGGAAAGCAAGTGGGGGTGATGGTTGTGTTGCAGGGATGGTGATACAAAGAGTCTGAAAAGGCATTTAAGTGTAAAGAACATAGAACAATACAGCACAGAACAGGCCCTTCGGCCCACGATGTTGTGCCGAACTTCTAACCGAGATTAAGCACCCATCCATGTACCTATCCAAATGCCGCTTAAAGGTCGCCAATGATTCTGACTCTACCACTCCCACGGGCAGCGCATTCCATGTCCCCACCACTCTCTGGGTAAAGAACCCACCCCTGACATCTCCCCTATACCTTCCACCCTTCACCTTAAATTTATGTCCCCTTGTAACACTCTGTTGTACCCGGGGAAAAAGTTTCTGACTGTCTACTCTATCTATTCCTCTGATCATCTTATAAACCTCTATCAAGTCACCCCTCATCCTTCGCCGTTCCAACGAGAAAAGGCCGAGAACTCTCAACCTATCCTCGTACGACCTACTCTCCATTCCAGGCAACATCCTGGGAAATCTTCTCTGCACCCTCTCCAAAGCTTCCACATCTTTCCTAAAGTGAGGCGACCAGAACTGCACACAGTACTCCAACTGTGGCCTAACCAAAGTCCTGTACAGCTGCAACATCACTTCACGACTCTTGAATTCAATCCCTCTGCTAATGAACGATAATACTCCATAGGCCTTCTTACAAACTCTATCCACCTGAGTGGCAACCTTCAAAGATCTATGAACATAGACCCCAAGATCCCTCTGTTCCTCCACCTGACTAAGAACCCTACCATTAACCCTGTATTCCGCATTCTTATTTGTTCTTCCAAAATGGACAACCTCACACTTGGCAGGGTTGAACTCCATCTGCCACTCCTCAGCCCAGCTCTGCATCATATCTAAGTCCCTCTGCAGCCGACAACAGCCCTCCTCACTGTCCACAACTCCACCTATCTTCGTATCATCTGCAAATTTACTGACCCACCCTTCGACTCCCTCATCTAAGTCATTAATAAAAATTACAAACAGCAGAGGACCCAGAACTGATCCCTGCGGAACTCCACTTGTAACTCGGCTCCAGGCTGAATATTTACCATCTACCACCACTCTCTGCCTTCGACCACTCCCTAATCTTACTGAAACATCTGTAACCAGGAACCTCCAACATCCATTCCTGTCCCTCATCTATCCATGTTCCCGTGATGGCCACAACATCGTAGTCCCAGGTACCGATCCACGCCTTAAGTTCACCCACCTTATTTCTGATACTCCTTGCGTTGAAAGGTAAGTGAGTGGAAAAAATGTTTGGAAGGTGGAGTTTATTTTGGGAAAATATGAGGTTTTCCATTTTGACAAAAAGAATAGAAAAGTGGCATATTATTTCAAACAAGAACAGAAATTGCTGAAACTCTTGGCAGGTCTGGCAGTATTTGTGGAGAAACAGGTTAAGAGTGTGGTACTGGAAAAGCACAGCAGGTCAGGCAAGACCCAATTAGCAGGAGAATCAACGTTTCGGGCAAAGGCCCTTCATCAGGAATGAGGCTTGTGAGCCAAGGGGGTGGAAAAATAAATGGGAGGAGGGATGGAGCTGGAGGGAAGGTAGCTGAGAGTGTGCTAGGTAGATGAAGGTGGGGGTAATGGTGATAGGTCAGAGAGGAGGGTGGAGCGGATAGGTGGGAAGGAAGATGGACAGGTAGGACAGGTCATGAGGGCTGTGCTGAGTTCCAAGATTGGATCTGAGATAAGGTGGGGAGAGGGGAACGAGGAAACTGGTGAAATCCACATCGATACCATGGGGTTGGAGAGTCTCAAGGCGTAAGATGAGGCATTCTTCCTCCAGGTGTCCTCGGGTGGTTAAGGTGTGGCGATAAACGAGGCTCAGGACCTGCATGTCCTTGGCGGTTTGGGAGGGTGAGTTGAAGTGTTTGGCCACGGGATGGTGGGGTTGGTTGGTGTGGGTGTCCCAGAGAGTTCTCTGAAGCATTCTTCAAGTAGGCGTCCTGTCTCCCCAACATAGAGGAGATTGCAACGGGAGCATTGGATGCAGTAAATGATATGTGTGGAAGTGCAAGTAAAACTGATGGATGTGGAAGTCACCGCTGAGGCCTTGGACAGTGGTGAGGGGGGAGGAAGAGAGAATGCAGAATTCTGTGGTATAAAGTGTTGTGCACAAGGATGTACTTGCATTGGATGCAATTCAGAGACGATTCACCAGGCTCAAGGAGGTTGACAAGGAGGTTGAGTGAAGTGATTACGCCACAGTTGAAGAGGGTGAAGACATGACTGCCAAGCTGGTTCAGTGTGCTACGTGCTTGATGTGGGAGGTCAACGACTCTGGTGTCTCTGGCTTGGATAAGTGTTGAAAGTGTGTGCACGTTCAGCTACTGACAGAGCATACTGCAGCACTGAAGACAGAACTCGAGGACCTTAGGCTCATCCGAGAGAATGAGATCTTTCTGGACAGGACCTTCAGTGAGGTTATTACACCGACCATACCAGAAGAGAGCAGAAGAGAGCAGACGATGAGGAAGGCAGAGAGGAGACAGGTGCCAGAGACCCCGGGGGAAGTACCTGTCAGGAACAAGGTGAATCTTTTGGAAACAGTAGAGACAGATGACACTGCCAGTCCGCGAGGCGGCCAGGTCTGTCAATCAAAAGTTGGTGCAGAGGCAGAGCGGAAGAGTCGGACATCGCACAGAGCTGAGGTAATAGGGGACTCCATAGTGAGAGGAACTGACCGGGGTTTTTGTGGCAGCAGGTGGGACTTAAGGATGGTGTGTTACCTTCCTGGTGCCAGGGTTAAAGACATCACAGAAGAGTGCAGGACATCCTCAAGGACGAAGGTGAAGAGCCAGAGGTGGTGGTACATGTCGGCACAAATGATTGGAAGAGGAGGAACATACTACAGCGGGACTTTGGAGAACTAGGAAGAAGGCTGAAAAGCAGGACGTCCAGGGTGGTTATCTCCGGTTTGCTTCCAGTTCCTCGGGCTGGTGAGGCCAGAAACAGGGAGATAATGGACTTGAACGTGTGGTTGGGGAACTGGTACAGGAAGCAAGGATTTAAATTCTTGTATCACTGGGGTATGTTTTGTGGTAAGCATAAATTCTACAAGAGAGACGGTTTGCACCTTAATAGGTTGGGGACCAGCATTCTGGTAGGCAGGTTTGCTACTGCAACACAGCTGCATTTAAACTAAGTAGTGGGGGGAGGGGACAGACTGAATGTTTAAGAAGGAAATTGAAGGGAAAGTTAGAACAAGGGAAGTCAAGAAAGACAACTGTATCAATGAGGCAGAAAACTCAAAAAAGGATCATGCTGTAAGGTTGAGTGGAATAGGAGTTGATGGGAAGGGTGAGGGCAGTAACAAATTAAAAATACTATATATGAATGCACGAAGCATCAGAAATAAGATGGATGAGCTTGAGGCTCTTTTGGAAATTGGCAGATACGATATTGTGGGGATAACTGAGACATGGCTTCAAGTGGACAGGGCCTGGGAAATGAATATTCAAGGCTACATGTGCTATCGTAAGGACAGACTGACGAGCAGAGGGGGTGGGGTGACCATGTTGGTAAGGGATGATATTCAGTCCCTTGCACGGGGGGACCTAGAATCAGGGGATGTGGAGTCAGTATGGATAGAGCTGAGAAATTCTAAGGGTAAAAAGACCCTCTTGGGAGTTATCTACAGGCCCTCCAACAGTAGTATGGATGTCGGATGTAAGTTGAATCAGGAGCTGAAATTGGCCTGTCGCAAAGATATTACTACAGTTGTTATGGGGGATTTCAACATACAGGTAGACTGGGAGAATCAGGATGGTATTGGACCTCAAGAAAGAGACTTTGTGGAGTTCCTCCGAGATGGATTCTTAGAACAGCTGGTGCTGGAGCCGACCAGGGAGAAGGCAATTCTGGATCTGGTGTTGTGCAACGAACCAGAATTGATCAGGGACCTCGAAGTGAAAGAGCCATTGGGAAGTCGTGACCATAATACAATAAGCTTCAATCTGCAATTTGAGAAGGAGAGGGTACAATCGGAAGTGACAATATTTCAGTTGAATAAAGGGAACTATGGAGCTATGAGGGAGGAGCTGGCCAAAGTTCAATGGTGCAATACCTTAGCAGGGATGACAGTGGAGGAACAATGGCAGATACTTCTGTGTATAATATAGAAGATGCAGGATCAGTTCATTCCAAAAAGGTAAAAAAGATTCTAGGAGGAGGCATGGGTGGCCGGGGCTGACGAGGGAAGTTAAGAAACATATAAAGTTAAAAGAGAAAAAGTAAAACATAGCAAAGATAAGTGGGAAAACGGAGGACTGGGAAGCTTTTACGCAGAGAAAAAATGAGATACGTAGGTAAACTGGCCAAAAATATAAAGGAGGATAGTAAAAGTTTTTTTAGGTATGTGAAAGGCAAAAAAATGGTTAAGACTAAAATTGGGTCCTTGAAGACAGAAACAGGGGAATATATTACGGGGAACAAAGAAATGGCAGAAGAATTGAATTGGTACTTCAGATCTGCATTCACTGGGAAAGACACAAGCAATCTCCCTGAGATAGCAGTGGCTGAAGGACCTGAATTGAAGGGAATTTATATTTGCCAGGAATTGGTGTTGGAGAGACTGTTAGGTCTGAAGGTTGATAAGTCCCCGGGGCCGGATGGTCTACATCCCAGGGTACTGAAGGAGGTGGCTCGAGAAATCGTGGATGCGTGGTGATTATTTTCCAGAGTTCAATAGATTTGGGATCAGTTCCTGCGGATTGAAGGGTGGCTAATGTTGTACCACTTTTTAAGAAAGGAGCAAGAGATAAAGCAGGAAATTATAGACCAGTTAGTCTGACCTCAGTGGTGGGAAAGATGCTGGAATCTATTATAAAGGATGAAATTACGACACATCTGGATAGTAGTAACAGGATAGGTCAGAGTCAGCATGGATTTATGAAGGGGAAATCATGCTTGACTAATCTTCTTGAATTTTTTGAGGATGTAACTCTGAAGATGGATGAGGGAGATCCAGTAGATGTAGTGTACCTGGACTTTCAGAAAGCTTTTGATAAAGTCCCACATAGGAGGTTAGTGAGCAAAATTAGGGTGCATGGTATTGGGGGCAAAGTACTAACTTGGATTGAAAGTTGGTTGGCTGACAGGAAACAAAGCATTGATAAACGGCTCCATTTCAGAATGGCAGGCAGTGACCAGTGGGGTATCACAGGGATCAGTGCTGGGACTGCAGCTTTTTATAATATATATTAATGATATAGAAGATGGTATTAGTAATAATATTAGCAAATTTGCTGATGATACAAAGCTGGTTGGCAGGTGAAATGTGAGGAGGATGTTAGGAGATTACAGGGTGACCTGGACAAGTTAGGTGAGTGGTCAGATGCATGGCAGATGCAGTTTAATGTGGATAAATGTATGGTTATCCACTTTGGTGGCAAGAACAGGAAGGCAGATTACTACCTAAATGGAATCAAGTTAGGTGAAGGAGCAGTACAAAGAGATCTGGGTGTTCTTGTCCACCAGTCAATGAAGGCAAGCATGCAGGTACAGCAGATAGTGAAGAAGGCTAATAGCATGCTGGCCTTCATAATAAGAGGGATTGAGTATAGAAGCAAAGAGGTTCTTCTGCAGCTGTACAGGGCTCTGGTGAGACCACACCTGGAGTATCGTGTGCAGTTCTGGTCTCCAAATTGGAGGAAAGACATTCTGGCTATTGAGGGAGTTCAGCGTAGGTTCACGAGGTCAATTCCTGGAAAGGCGGGACTACCTTACGCTGAAAGACTGGAGCGACTGGGCTTGTATACCCTTGTGTTTAGAAGACTGAGAGGGATCTGATTGAGACATATAAGATTATTAAAGGATTGGATATTCTGGAGGCAGGAAACATGTTTCCACTGATGGTTGAGTGCCGAACCAGAGGACACTGCTTAAAAATACGGGGTAGACCATTTAGGACAGAGATGAGGAGAAACTTCTTCACCCAGAGAGTGGTGGCTGTGTGGAATGCTCTGCCCCAGAGGGCAGTGGAGGCCCAGTCTCTGGATTCATTTAAAAAAGAGTTGGATAGAGCTCCAAGGACAGTGGAATCAAGGGTAATGGAGATAAGGCAGGAACAGGATACTGATTAAGGATGATCAGCCATGATCATATTGAATGGTGGTGTAGGCTCAAAGGGCAGAATGGCCTACTACTGCATCTATTGTCTATTGTCTCATTCCTGGGAATAGGCTGGGCCTATATTCATTTGAGTTTAGAAAATAAAAGAGATGACCTTATTGAAACATATAAGATTCTCAGAGAACTCGACAGGATGGATGCTGGGATGATATTTCCTCTGAAGAATTTAGAACCTGATGTCGCCATTTTAGAAACAAAATAATCTTCCATTTAAACTGGAGATGAGGAGGAATTCTTTCAAAGGGCCTTTAGTTTCAGGAATTAACTTTCCCATAAAGCAGTGGAAGCTCGATTGTTGAATATATTTCATCTGAGTTCGATAAGTTTTTGATCGACACAGAAGTTGAGGGTTAAGGGGGAGAAGCAATTAGGTTGAGATAAGGCCACAATCTGTCAGTCATGATCTTATCAAATGCAGGCTTAATGGGCTAAACAACTGACTCCTGTTCCTATTTCTTATCATTTATGAGGGGATAGGGAAGGAAAATGAAAGTTAGGTCAAGGGTTAACCATAATTTTCTGAATAGTGAAGCATCCTAGGAGCTGTGTGGACAATTGTTCTGATTTCTTACATTCTTATGTTACTGACTTAGGCATTAGCTTTGCAGTTGGACAGAAAACTCAAAAATATGGTAAACAGTGTAAAGGATTGCAGCAGATTTCAGAAGAAAATGTACAGATGGGTGATATGGGAAGACAATAGGAGATGTGATTATGTATTTTGGTAGAAAGAATGTGGGGAAGCAACTTGAACTAAAAGGTGCAGTTAGAAGAAGTGTAGGAACAGAGAAGCCTAAAAGTGCATGAACAAAAATCTTTGGAGGTGACACAATAGGTTGAGAAAGCTGTCTACAAGTTCCTGTACGTTTTAAATAGAGCTATAGAGAATGTAAGTAAAAAATTATTATAATAATTGGTTAGAGCCCAGTTGGAGTTTTACATTTTGATCAGGAAAGGCACGGTAATAGTGATATTAAGATCAGAGAGTTGATGCAGGGGAAACTCAGAAAAAACATAGATTAGGATCCTTACAGTAACACGAAACAGGCTATTTGACCCAACAAATCCACACTGACCCTCTGAAGAGTAACCCACCCAGACCCAGTCTCCTACCCTATATTTATCCCTGACTAATGCACCTAACACTGTGGGCAATTTAGCATGACCAATTCACTTGACCTGCACATCTTTGGATTGTGGAGGAAACCAGAGCATCTGGAGGAAACCCACAGACACAGGGAGAATGTGCAAAATTCACATAGACTGTCACCCAAGACGGGAATCAAGCCTGGGACCCTGGTGATGTGAGGCAGCAGTGCTGAACACTGAGCCACCATGCCACCCAAAATGTGCAGGAATATGAGCAGGAATAAGCCATTTTGCCTTTCGAGCCTCCTCTGTTACTCAGTGTGATCATGGCTGATAACAACTTAGTACACTTTCAGTATTTTACAATACCCTTTAATCAATACGCTTTCTTCTCTTTCTCTTTGATCCCCCTAGCCCAAAGAACTAAATTTATCCCCTTGGTTTCAGTGGCAAAGAATTCCACAAGCTTATCATTGTCTGGGTGAAGAGATTTTTCCTCATCTTGGTCCTAAATGGCCTACCCCATATTCTTTGACTGTTACTCAGCATGGATGAGTTGGACTGAAGTGTCTGTTTCCGTGCTCAGTGACTCTATGACTCCTGGTTCTGGGCTCCCCAGTCATCAGAAACATCCTTCCTGCATTTACCCTGTCTAGTCTTGTTAGAATTTTACAAATTTCTAAGAGATTCCCTGTTAGAATTTTATATGATTCTATGAGATCAACCCTCATTCTTCTAAACTCCAGTGAATATTGTCCGAACTGATTCAAATTCTCTTCATCAATCCTGCCATCCCAGGAGTTATGATTCCAGCAAGACATTCCCGCTCCCCTACTCAAATCCTCTCACTATAAAGTCAAACATACCATTTGCCTCTTCAGCGCCTGCTGTAGCTACATGCTTACTTTTAGCGAATGGTGTATAATTGCATTCAGGACCTGTTGCACCTCCTGCTTTCTCAATCTATCACATTCAGATAATAATTCACCTTCCTGTTTTTATGGCCAAAGTGGATAACCTCACATTTGCCCACATTATACTGCACCTGCCAAGCATTTGCTCACTCACTCAACTTGTCCAATTCCACTAAAGAATCTATGCATTCCCCTCACACTTTTTCCTCCATCCAGCTTTGTGTCATCTACAAATGGAGATATCATGTTTTGTTCCCTCATTCAAACAAGTAATATATATTGTGAATAGGTGAAGTCCAAGCACTGATCCTGTGGCACCCCACTGATCACTGGCTGTGATTCGGAAAAAGACCCATTTATTCTTTTCCTATGTTTTCTGTCTGCCAGCCAGTTCCCAATGAATATCAATCCACAACCCCCATCGCTTTAATTTTACATTGCAAATGATTATAAAAAGCCAAGTAAACCACATTCACTGGGGACTCCCCTCCAATTAATTTTACCCGTTACATCCTTGAAATATTCCAGTCGATTTTTCAAACATGGTTTCTTTTTCATATATCTTGCCGTAATGCTACCAGGGATGAAAGAATCCAGCTTTGTGGAGAAGCAACAATTGTTTACTGTAGATCAAAGAGATGATGCAACATTTAATAGTAGCTTTCAAAATCATTTGATAGAGTAAAGAGGGGAAGCTGTTTGCATTGGCAGGTTGTTTAATTATCAGAAGACATGTATTGAAAATAATTGGCCAAAGAACCTCGTAACATTGTGATCGGGAATTTACTGCTTGAAATGGCGATGGAAGCTGATATAATGTAAGTTAAATATAAGATTGAAATTGATGTAATAAAGTTAATTATTACAAAGTGTAAAGAGCAGTGGATTTTTCAAATATAAATAGCAGGGATACTAGAGTAATTAATTAATAAATACATTAAATAAAATATGATAGTTTGGAGCAACAGATGATGTGTTGTTGCTATAGCATATGGGAGCTGCTGGTCATATAAGCAATCAATGATGATCACATCTGTACTAAATTCTTGCAGTATGAGGAATATCGGTTCACAATTGAGGAGCTGGAGTCCAAACTGCAAACATTGCATCAAGTTAGGGAGGGGAAAGTTTCCTGGACGCTTGGCTCCAGGAGGCAGCATGCCCTCAGATTACATAATTCAAATTTAGTCTATGATCAGGGACTGGTAGATGTGACTGCAGGGAGAAAGTAAAGTTTGAGGATAAATGAGCAAGTCATACCAAAACTGACATTAAGAGCTTTAAATATCAAGAAAGAAAGCAAGAGACCAATGTAAGCATAGGTCCTTAGATAATGAGGATGGGGAAATAATAATCAGGAACCAGGAAATGGCAGGGGAATTGAATAAGTACTTTTCATCAGTCTCCACAGTAGAAGAAGTAAAATCATTCAAAAAGACTAAAATGTGAAGGGGCTAAAATGAGGATTGGAAAATAAATGTAATCGCTATCACCAGAGGCAAAAAAGGAAACTAATGGAGCTAAAAGCTGATAACTGTCATGGATCTGAGAAGTTGCATCCTTGGATATTAGAGGGCATAGCTGCAGAGATAGTAACTACAATCGGTTATGATATAATATGATAGTTCTGTTCTTGTGTGATCTCGCATTATACGAAAATCGTGCAATAGCCACACCATCCAAACCAATGCGGCCAGAATCGTGTGATAGACAATATAGGTAAGGAAAGTTCACATTCTACAAATGACAGTCTAAATTCTTCAATTGTGTTAAAGCCAATTTGCGTTGAAGAAACGTACATTATAGCAGAACCGACTGTATACTAGTAGTAATCTTCCAATAATATTTTGATTCAGGAAAAGTTCCAAAAGATTGGATACTCCATCATTCAAAGAAGGAGGGGGACAAAAAATGGTAACTGTAGGCCTGTCAGTTTAGTGTCAGTTATTAGGGGAATATTAGGGTGTATTATAAAGGATGTAATAAAATTATATTTAGAAATCCATAATATAATCACGCAGGATCAGCATATCTTATTAAAGGAGAAATCATATCTGACATTTATTAGAATCCTTTGAGGAGGTAACAAGCAAGATAATTAAAGACCTGTAGATGTAATATGTTTTGATTTCCAAATGCCTTTGAGATTGGGGGTAGTATATGAGCATGGGCAGAGGATTAACTAACTAATACAAAACAGAGAATTGGGATAAGAGGGGCATTTTCAGGATTAGAACCTGTGACTAATGGGGTGCCACAAGGTACAGTGCTGAGGCCACAATTATTTAGAATATATAGAAATAATTTGGATGAGGAAAGTGAATGTACTATCGCTAGGTTTGCAACTGGCACATAAATAGGTGGGAGACCAAATGTTGATGATACAGACAGGTAAAGACAGATTAATTGAGTGGGTGAAAACTTAACAGATGGAATATAATACAGGAAAATGTGAGGTATGCAGTTTGGCAGGAAGAACAGAGTAGCTGAATAATTAAATAGTGAATGACTGCAGAAAGCAGCAGCACAGAGTGATCTTCATTGGAGTCTTTGTGTATGAATCACAAAATGCTGGCATACAAATTAACTAGATAATAAGTAAGGCAAGTAGAATGTTGGTCTCTATTTCAAAGGAAATGGATGATAAAAAGAGGGAGTTCTTGCTAAAACTTTGCAAGTCAAGAGCTACCCACAGAAGGTAGCTTTATTTGTCATTTCTACCATATGCAACAGATGCAGTAAAAATGAGACAGCGTTTCTCCAGGACCAAGGTGCTACATGGACAGCACAAACTACACGATCATAGACAGAGCGACGTAAAGTGCATAAGAAGTGCAAAACACACAAGGCAGCACAGCAATTCCTGACACATGAAGACAATAGGCACAGTGGTGTACAAATTGCAGTGTAATAAAAGAACTCGAATACTGTGAACAGCTTTGGTTCCCTTAATCTAAGGAAAGAAGTACTGACATTGGAGGCAGTCCTGGGAATGTTCACTAGATTGTTCCTGGGCATGTTAAGCCATTGAGTATTTGGTCTTCTATCTTTTGGAGTTAAGAAGAATAAGAGGCGACCATATTGAAACATACAAATTCTTAGGGGTTTGACAGGGTCGATGCTGAGTGTTGTTTCCACTTATGGAAGAGTCTGGGACAAGAGGGCATAATCTCAGACTGCGGGGTCTCCTAATTATGGATGTTTCCCTTAATGGGAGGGTCAAGGACCTGAGGGCATAGTCTGAGGTACTGATTTAAGACTGATATGAGGAAGAATTTGTTCCCACAGAAGGTTGTGAGTTTTTGAAACTCCTTGCCACAGAGAGCAGTGGGGACAGAGTCCTTGTGTATATTTAAGACTGAGATAAATGGATTCTCAATCAATAAGGAATCAAGGGTAATGGAGAAAGGGCAGGAAAGTGGATGTGGGGAATGCTGGAGCAACCATGGTCCTATTGAGTGGTGGAGTAAGCTCAACAAGCTTACTCTTTTTCCTAATTTTTGTGGTCTTAATACAGAGACAAGACAGAATTTCTTATCTCGGAGGCATGTGACTCTATGGAATATATTTACCACAGAGTGGTGTCGTGGATTGGTTATTAAGTATGTTCAAGGCTGAGATAGATTTTTAATCAGTAAGGGAATCAAGGGTTATAGGGAAGGCTTAGGATGATCAGATTAGCCCTGATTTCTTTGAATTGTGGAACAGTATCGATGGGCTAAATAGCCTACTTCAACTTATACATGTCATGGTCTTGTGGTCTTAATAACTTTCAAAAGACTCTACTTGAAAAGGAGAAATTACAGTTCTAGGAACAGAACAGTGGAGTGGAACTAACTGGATAGCCCATTCTTCACAGTTAATATCTGATTTGGACTGATCTGCCTCTGTGCTTTAGAAATCTACGATGTAAAGAGCTCAGTGAGTGGTGCAGCTATAATTGTAACTAACAAGGTACTCTCTTCAATTCTGTACCTCTCTGCCACAGTGGAGGACAGTACAATGCAGCAAAACTACACAATCAAATTTAGGAACTATTTATTGCATTTTAAAAATAAAATTCCAAATCAAATGCAGAAGTGCATTTCAATGGCACTTTATCCCTGATCATCTAATGTCACCTTTGAACTTCAAGATTGTGACCTCCAATAATTGTTTTACTTTCTCAGAGAAGGCAGCATCAATCTTAGTGCAAACACAGCATCTTTGTTCAGCTGGAAACTGCTGATACAGTTTCTTGAAATAGAATTGCTGACAACAGGACGCCCTTGAAAGGGTACAGAGGCGAGCAGCTGTGAACATTCCAAGTATTGGAAATCCAAGTTATATGTGAGCCCATTGTTTTGTTGAGTTTTCACAGAAAGCTAGGCGGAGTTGTGGAATGCAGTTCATAGAATACAATCAATAAGAAACTGGATTTCATAAAATCTCACAAATTACAGCAAAGGATATTACTTAGGCCTTCACTCTAGTTCTGATGTTAGTCTAAATATCTTTTATCAATCCTTTCCAATCTAAACTATTGATTTACAAATACTGATCCAATCCCCTTGTCAAAAATATTTCAAGTAATTGACTCTGCATACAATGAATGAAGTTTATTTTAAAATTTGGAACAATCTACAAGATGCACTGAGAAAATTCTTCAAAGATCCTCAGATAGCACCTTCCAAACCCCATAACCAGTTCTGTCTAGAAGAGCAAGGATAGCAGATACATGGGAATCCACCACCTTCAAGTTCCCCTCCAAGCCACTCACCATCCTGACTTGAAAATATATCTCTGTTCCTTCAGTGTCGCTGGGTAAAAATTCTGGAGTTCCCTCCCGAAGGGCATTGTGGGTCAACCCACAGTGGGTGGACTGCAGGGGTTCAAGAAGGCAGCTCATCATCACTTTCTCAAGGGCAGCTAGGGACGCGCAATAGATGCTGACAAACCAGCAATACCCACATCCCACAAATTAATATAAAAAAGTCTTTTAAATGAGCTACTGTTTTTATTTTAAATGGGGGAATTGATATGTCTAATCAACAAATTAGCTGCTATAAAGATTGTAATGATTTACAAATTTTTGAAGGTGTTTGAAAGACAGTGTAGAAGTCCCTTACTCTGTATCGAACCTCATGATGTCCCTATCCTTGGAGAGTTTGATGTAACAGTGTCAAAAGAGCTATACTCTATATCTGGTCCTGTGCTGTAGTTTTCCATTGCTTTGAGTTGTGTATCATTCCATCCTGGTGCTGGAAGTGGATTTGAAGGGAGGATGATAATGAATTTCCCAGAGGTTGGTGACTATGTATGGGAAAGGGCATTATTATTGAGTGACAAATCTACTAAACATAGCAACATAGAAAATAGGAGACCATTTGACCCTTTGACCCTGCTCTACTCTTCAATATGATCACAGCTGAGCTTCTAACTCACTACTCTTTGGTCCCTTTCGCCCAAAGAACTATATCTACCTTTTCCTTGAAAACATTCAGTGTTTTAGCCTCAATGGCTTTCTGTTGGATCAATGTTTACGTGCATCAATCTGCTGTATTGGGGAAATGTTTTCAATGATTTCTAATGCTGTTACAATCATTCTGATACTGCATTGTTTATGAGCCACTGTGTAGCCAATGTTCACATTGTTTTTATTCTGTTGTAAAAGTCACATTATGTTATGACCAGAGACAATCCTTAAACCACCTGTTGTGTTTTTACTGCAGTATTTTTGCCTGAGGACGTTGCATATTGCTTTGTTAACTGGGTCACCAATGCTTGTGCTTCCTGTCAGGTGTCTGTGGCTGTTGTGGAGCTCTTCGCCCACGGTATAAGAGACTAGTGGACAACATCTTCCCTGAAGATGCTGAGGTAAACTTCTGCCCCTTTATTTAGAGTACTGATTTGTAAGATTGAATGATCAATTCTACACTTACTTTGATGCAACAGAGCAGAGTGCTTACTAAAGCATTTAACTGTGATTTTTGTTGTGCATGATTCAGAATGTCCAGGGCAGGTCGTACGCCCAGAAAGTCAGGGCAAAGATTTCTGTTTACAATGATCTCCAAGTTTATTTCACAAGCTTTCTCCCCATTTCAAATTGGCTACTGTCCCCTTCCCCTCTTTATGGAAGAACCATAAACTCCTGAAATCAGCACCCATCAACCACCATACATTGTCCAAATGGATTCAGATGTCAGGATTAGACACTGATCCCCAAAGATGTCCAATGAGGAGAGAATCTGTTTAGGTTATTATCTTCTATCAATTTTGATCTTTTAATCTGCTTCTATCCAGAGTTTAGATATTAGTTATGTAAGGCCCAAACTGTTGCTCTGAAATCAGATAATTTTACTCAATGCAGTCGTGGATGAAGGGGTAATGCCTGAAATGTCAATTTTCCTGCTCCTCAGATGCTGCCTGACCAGCTGTGCTCTTCCAGCACCACACTCTCCACTCTGATCTCCAGTATCTACTGTCCTCACTTTCTCCTCAATGCAATCATGGAACCTTGTGGTCAAGAGAGTTCACTAAACATTATTCTCCCTCATTCATTTTTCCATGACTCCCTAATCTTTACCTGTACCTTTGCACCTTACCCTTATTGTAATTGCCCCGAGAATGCTTGAGTGAGATAGTGTAGAGGAAGTTTTCCCTGTCCCTAAACCCAGGCTATATTGGGAGTGTTTGATTGGGACAGTGTCGAAGGAATTTTAATCTATATGTAGTCTTGTGCTGTTCCTTACCTGGGAATGTTTGATAGGGACAGTGTAAAGGGAACTTTAGTCTGTATCTAACCCAGGGATAATATTGAGAGAGCTTTATTCTGCATTCCATCTGTCTGTAGCTCATGCATTTTTAATGAGACACTTTGATATAGTATGTGATCAACCAAAGAAATAAACTAGAAATTAGAATGGAATTGAGAGACTGTCAGGGTCCAGGCTAAACATGTCTAGGCCTAGCTTCAGCTACATTGAGGGTCTAGCACGGGTTTGCTGTGTGTTTGATTTTGGAGAAATTAACTATATTTAGTCCTGATTCACCCTGTTTATTCTTTACAGGATGGGTTGGTGAAAGCCAACATGGAGAAGTTGACATTTTATGCACTGTCTGCTCCAGAGAAGCTGGACCGCATTGGTGCATATCTCGCAGAGAGGCTCAGCAGAGATGTGGCCAGGCACCGTTATGGGTATGGGAGATGAAGGACCTGCAAATCAGTTTTACATCTGACCAGTGCTGTCTGCTAAATACTAATCTATCCTGTCTGCGATCCCGGTAGTGCAATTTACTAAGCACTGATCTATCTGTCTAAGGGCTCTGGCAGTGCTGTTCAGTAAACATTGACATACCCTGTTGGGGATCTGTGTAGGGATAGGTATTAATTTCAGAGACTGATGCATTATATGCTGATATATGAACATCAGAATCAAGACTGGGAGTAGGTAATTCACCCCTTCGAGCCCACTCCGCAATTTAACATGATCATGGATGAACTTATCTTGGTCTCAACTCCACTTTCCTGCCTGCTCCCCATAGCCCACTTTTCATCAGAAACACATCTCTTCCTTTCTTGATTTTGTTGATTGATTCTGTCCCTATTGCGCTCTGGGGCAGTGAGTTCCACAGATTCACAACCCTCTGGGAGAAATAGTTTCCCCTCAGCTCAGGTTTGAACCTAGCTCCTCTCACTGTTATAGCTGTGACCTCTTGCTCAAGACTGAGCCACAGGGGGGAGCATCTGATCAATGTCCATCTTATCAAACCCTTTTAGCATTCTATATACTTCAATCAGGTCTCCCTTCATTCTTCCGAACTCCATGGGTACAACCCCAGGCTATTCAACTGCTCCTCATATGATTGCTCTTTCATCCCTGGAATCAACCTGGTGAAGCTCCTCTGAACTGCTTCCTGTGCCACCACATCCTTCCTCAAGTGGGGAGACCAGAAGTGGACACAATAGTCCAACTGTGGTCTCACAATACCTTATATCATTGTAACAACTTTTCTTTCCTTTTATAATCCAGTTCTTTTGCAATAAATGCCAGAATTCCATTTGTCTTTCTTATTATATTCTTGTGATCCATGCGCAAAAATGCCCCAATCCCTCTGCACTGAAACATTTGGAATTTGCTTCCCATTTAAATACTAATTTGTCCTTTTATTGTTCCGGCCAAAGTGGATGACCTCACATTTATCCAGATTAAACTCTATCTGCCAAATTCAGGCCCACTCTCCAAGCTTATCAATATCCAACTGTAAACTCTTTACCTCTTCATCACTGCCTGCTTTCCCACCTGTTTTAGTATTATCCAAAAACTTTGCTATGTTTACATTCTGTCCCTGCTTGCAGAACACATATATATCTAGATTGTAAATAGTTGAGGTCCAAGAACTCAACCCTGCAGTAGGCCACTACTTACAGTTTGCCATCCAGAGAAGGACCCATTTATCTATTTTCCATATCAGCCAACTCTCTATCCAAGCCAATAGTCTACCCTCCTGGGATCTAACCTTCTGGATCAGTCTTTTATGTGGCACCTTTGTCTAATGCCATCTGGAAGTCTTGATATGCATATCAAGTGGATCCCCATTATCCACCTTGCTGTTACATCCTTAAGAAACTCCAGCAAGTTTGTCAAGCACAACTTGTCCTTCATGAAACCGTGCTGACACTGGTCAATGTTTCCAATCCACTAGTACCTTTCCGGAATCTAGGGAATTTTGGAAAGCCATAACTACTGCATCCACTTGCTCTGCTGCAACTTCTCTTAATACCATGGGGTGCAGGCTATCAGGCTCCAGGGACTTATCTGCCTTTCATCCTATCAGTTTACTTAATGTCTTCTCCCTAGTTTATAGTAATTTCATCAAGTTCCTCTGTAGTCACTGCAGTTTCTGGAAAGAAATTATCTTCCACTGTGAAAACAGAGTCAACATATTGAGTTAGTACCTTCCCATTTCTGAGTTTCCCAGTATTACGTTGCTATATCCATCTTCTAAAGGGCCAGCATTTACTTCACTATTCTCTTACTTTTTATATACTTATATAAAGCTGTTGGTGAAACCATTGAACACACATACACTGAAATCTTTTTTTTGTTCATTCATGGGATATGAGCATTGCCAGCATTATTTCCTATCCCTACTTGCCCTTGAGGAAGTGGTGATGAGCTGCCTTCTATCACGTTCAGTGACTTGGTGGTAATCATGTGATATGAATTTCACAGCGAGTAAATTGCATAACTCTCCTTACTTTGATACAGTTAATTTCAGATTTAGTCTC
Organism: Chiloscyllium punctatum; assembly: GCF_047496795.1. Lineage (NCBI taxonomy): Eukaryota > Metazoa > Chordata > Chondrichthyes > Orectolobiformes > Hemiscylliidae > Chiloscyllium > Chiloscyllium punctatum. Next base: position 1,803,741 of record NC_092749.1, read on the forward strand.
ACATTTTTTTTTGCCAATAATTTTCTTCCTCCATCATTTGGAGTCCTGAATTCTGAGCCCCACTTGAATGGGCCCTCCTATACAGAGTTACGCAGTGAGTATTGCAGTGAACATGGCTGTGGAGTTCACCCTGTCCTGGATCATGCCAAAGGGTGGAAATTCTGCTTGATTTCCCTTCCCTATTTTAAATGAATTATGAGTGATGAATAACTTGCCAGCCACTTTTCCCCACAAAGCTAGATTCAAAAGTAGAGGTACAATACTGCAGACTTTGAAAGAAAATCAGACAAAATTTGCATTTTCTGTGCAGAAATGGTGGTTTGAAAGGTAGCAGTGTGCAGACAGAATGTTACCTCTGAATTTCTGTGACATCATATGTAATATAGTCACAGAGGTCTACAGCACCAAAAAAGGTCCTTTGGCCTTCCTGACTACGCTACTAAAAAACAACCACCAACAATTCTGAACCCTCTTTTCAGCCGTAGCCTTAAAATACCATGGCATTGCAGATGCATTTCTAAATACTTCCTCAATGCTATGACGGTTTCATGCAATGAGTTCCAGATTTCCACCATCCACTGACTGAATTTTTTCTTTCTGCAAATCTCCTGTCCCTCACCTTAAATCGAGACTCCTAGTCATTGATCCATGGGGAAAAATTCTTTCCTATCTACTCTCTGTATGCCCTTCATAATTTTGCACATGGAGAAAGTGAGGACTGCAGATGCTGGAGATCAGAGCTGAAAATGTGTTGCTGGAAAAGCACAGCAAGTCAGGCAGCATCCAAGGAGCAGGAGAATCGACATTTCAGGCATGAGCCCTTCTTCAGGAATAATTTTGTACATCTCAATCATGCTTCCCCCCCCCCCACCCCCACCCCCACCCCATCTCCTCTGCTCCAAGAAAAACAACTCATCTATCCAATCTTTTTTCATAATTAAAACTCTCCAGCCCAGGCAATATCCTGTTAAAAGCAAATTACTGCGGATGCTGGAATCTGAAACCAAAAGAGAAAATGCTGGAAAATCTCAGCAGGTCTGGCAACAGCTGTAAGGAGAGAACAGAGCTGATGTTTCGAGTCTAACTGACCCTATGTTAGCTCTTTTCTCTCCTTACAGATGCTGCCAGACCTGCTGAGAATATCCTGTTAATGCCCTTTGCACCCACTTGAGTGCAATCATGTCCCTCTTGGATGTGAAGGTGGATTCGAGACCTGCACAACAGTACTCTAGTTGTGGCTAACCAACATTTTATCCAGTTCCAGTTTAACCTCCCTGCTCTTGAACTCCTGATAAAGGAGTTGGACACTGATAAACACAAGTGTCCCATATGCCTTCTTAACCACTTTATGTCCCGCTCCCTCAAGGGACCAGTATATGTGCAGTGAGGTCACTCTGATCCCAGGTGCTTCCCAGTGTCCTCATGTTCATCATATATTCTCTTGCTTTTTGTAATGCCCAAGTATATCATCTCACATTTCTCTGGATTGAATTCCATTTGCCATTGATGCTATCTGACCGGTACAACTATATCCTTCTGTAATCTAACAGATTTAACCTCTTCACTATTGATCAATTTCATGTCATCCTGAACTGAATGACCAATCATAGAATACAGAACTGTATAGCACAGGAATATGCCCTTTGGCTCATGATTTTGTGCGGAACATGACACCAAATTAAACTAATCCCTTCTGCATGCGCTTAGTCTATATCCTATTCCTTTCCTTGCATATTTATGTGCCTATTGAAAAGTCTCTTAAATGATCTTCACACATTCAAGTCAAAATCATTTATATGTACCACAAGCAACAACATTCTCAACACTGATGCCTGTGTAATTGCACTGGATTCAGGCTGCCAATCACAAAATCACATCTTGACAATCACCCTCAACTTCCTCCCACTCAGCCATTTGTGGATCCAATTTGGTAAATTTCCTTGGATGCTGAAGGGTCCTTGTCCTCACTATCAGCCTCCCATGTGGGACCTTATCAAAAGCCTTGCTGAAGTCCAAGTAGACTACATCAATAGCACCTTGTCCCCTTCTTAAAAAATTCAGTCAAGTTTCTCAGATATGACCACTCCTTAACAAAACTACACTGTCTATGCTTGATTAATTCCTGCTTCTCCAAGTGCAGATTAATTTTATCCCTCAGAGTTACTTCCAACAATTTCCTCACTACTGAGGCTAGACTGACTGGGCTGTAGTTTCCTAATTTACCCCTTGCTCCCTTCTTGAACAACTGTACCAAACTGGGTGTCTGCCAGTCATTTGGCATCTTTCCTGTAGCCAGAGACAAATGAACAATTATTGCCAGTGCCCCTGCAATTTCATCCTTAGTCTCACTCAGCAGCCCAGGATGCATTTCATCCAGTTTGGAAATGTATCTACTTTTGCCTGCCTGATCACTTAGAATCTTCTCTCTGTCAATGTTAATTTTTAAAATTATAACACAATCCTTCTCTCTGATTTCTATATCCACATCATTCCCTCTCACCGAAACACAACATTCATTTAAAATGAAATCTCCCACTATCACTACACTTACTTTAGTACTTCTCTGAAATTTACGTATGTATCTGTTCTTCTTTTGAACTGCTTGGGGGGAGGGGGCCTGCTAAACCTTCACTCCCACTCCCCTGTGTCAAATTAGTTTAAACCATCCCTAACAGCACTGGCAAACCCCTCCTGTGGACAGGATAAAGATAAAGTAAGCCGGTGTAGCAATTTTCTCATGGTGCTGTGTACTTGCTTGCCAGTTACGTGTGCATTGCAATGGAGGCTTTAGACCAGCTCCTGATGGCCTGTCACTGCCAGAGCATCAACTTATTCGTAGAGAGCTTTCTTAAGATGGTGGCCAAGCTCCTTGAGTCTGACAAAGCAGCATTGCAGATCCTGGGTACAAATTCGGTGAGTCAGTTTTCCACATCCACAGCTTGGAATTAACTCATGCACTGTAGAGGAAGAAGGCTTCTAATTATTGAGAACTGATACAAATGTAATAACTCTCATGGCATCTTTTAACTTTCCAAATTATTGCTGGATAAATGTTAGGTAATTACTTTCATCTGTCTTTGCTCAGCGATAAAGAGAGAGCTTATTTCAGAGGTCATGCTTTCATTCTTCGTCTCCCTGTACTGTACCAACTATAACCTGTCCCAGCCTAAATGATAGGTATTGAGGATTGTCAATGAAAAATTATGGGAGAAGCAACAATTTCTTGTAAAAGGCTGTACAGAACATAGAATTGTGCTGCACAAGACACATAGTGACAGAGCTATTATTTCGTAGGGGTTTTGAAAGGAAGATTATAAGAAAAGGGTATAATGTTTCTATGTAGAGGAAGTTGAATGGTCTCATTCTTTTCTGTAAGTGCAGTACTATGACTCTAACAAGAATGAGATGACTCTAAAGAGCAAGGAGGTGACAGGAAGAGGCTGTGATTTCTCCTGGCTTTTAGAATTGAATAATTGCTCAACATTTCGCCCAATCTACTTTTGCACAATTTAATTACAAACTCCCCTGGTCCTCCCCATTTTATCAAACTAAAACAATCTGTCACTAGTCCTTTGATTATACCTCTGTCAGGTCTCTTGAAATCTGAGCTGCTTTAACGTAAATAAAACCAGTTCATTAAACTTATTTGACACAATATCAAACAGCATGTGTATCACTAAAGGAAATTGTGCAATAAGGAAGCAATAACAGAAGAGTGAGGAGCAAGAGCTCTTTTAATTGCTCTGAACCAGAATTTATTTTAGTAAAAAAGATAATTTTCTCCAACAGTTCATAAAGTTTGCAAACATCGAAGAGGACACGCCTTCATATCACCGAAGTTATGATTTCTTCGTCTCCAGGTTTAGTGAGATGTGCCATTCAGGACACGATGATGTTACAGACAGAACGAAGTGAGTAGATACCCAACACAGTTCCACTTACAAGGCATTAAGGAGAGATTTTCAATCTCCCTCCCACTGAATTGGGTTTTTAAAGAGTAGTGAATCATTACTGAAAAGAATTATCATGACTTGCTTTGATTGACTGTTCAGCTACAATATGTCTGAACTATATTGGCTCTGTTACATTGATGTAATAGAGATCTGTGAATGCATGGTTAAAGCACACCACATTGTCACAATTTTTCAAATTAGGTCATTCCCTGGCTAGAGCTTATGTTGCCTACACCTGTGAAAGACCATCAACACCTAATGCTCTGATCCTTCGACAACTACTCTGCTAGGGTGACCAGGAGCCCATCTGAAGGTCAGAGACGAAAGCTATCCATCACCTTTAGGTTCAGTTGCTTCACGCCAAGCAACCAAATGGGGATTTTCTATTTACTGAAATAGATTGCATGCCAATTCTTGATGAGAAGAGTTAATTTGATACCTTATAATGGTGAACTAGGTGGAATTCCTAGAATTGTCTGGGATCTTCCATCCTCCCTCAGACAAAGCCCTCTGATATTAAGGGAGGGAGGAAGTAAGGAAGACTCATTTTCCTTCTTCCATAAGAACATAAAGTATAAGAGCAGAAAATAGGCCATTCGGTCCATTGAGTCTGCTCCACCATTCAAACATGGCTGATAAGTTTCTCAACCCCCTTCTCCCTCTTTCTCCCCATAAATCTTGATCCCCTTGACTATCAATAACCTATCTATCGCTGTCTTAAATATACTCAATGACCTTGGCTCCACAGCATTCTGTGGTAATGAATTCCATAGATTCATCAATCTCTGGTTGAAGAAGCTTTTCCTTATCTCCATTCTAAAAGGTCTTCCCTTTACTCTAAGGTTGTGCCCTCGGGTCTGCGTCTCTCCTGCCAATGGAAACATCTTCCGAACGTCCACTCTGTCCAGGCCATTTATATTCTGCAAGTTTTAATTAGATCTCCTCTCATCCTTCTAAACTTCATCGAGTATAAACCCAGAATCCTCAAATGTTCCTCATATGTTAAGCCTATCACTCTGAGATCATTCTCATGAACCTCTTTCCTTCTGGACTTTAAATAAGCCCTCCCACAAGGTGAAATCCCAGTACCTTTTGCTGTTTTCTGCCCATCAGGATTCGTATGGCTGGCATAAAGGGTCTGCAGGGTGTGGTAAGGAAGACAGTTAATGATGAGCTCCAGGCCAACATTTGGGAACCCCAGCACATGGATAAAATTGTCCCCTCCCTCCTCTTCAATTTGCAACAAGCAGAGGAAACTGAGAGGTAAGCTATTAAGTTCCTTCCTTGCATTATATCAACCGCTTTCTCTCTCTTTCTTTGTCTTTCATTCCCTGATGATTTTTCACTTCTCCTATGATCTTTCATATCCCCTATGATCGAACCTAGAACCTTCCTTAACTTTTACAAGTTTAATCTCCAAACACCTGGGGAAGGACTTAACAACTACGATGGTGGTGGATGTGGAAGGGGCTGTCTAAGGAGCCTTACTGAATTTCTGCAGTACAATCTGTCGATGATACTACTGAATGTCGGTGGTGGACGGAATGACTGTTTGTGAATATAGTGCCAATATATCAGGCTGTTTTGTATAGAATCATAGAATCCCTGCAGTGCAGATAGAGGCCATTTCACACATTGGTCCTCTAAAGCGCATTCCACCCAGAGCCAGCACTGCCCTCCCACCCCTAAAATCCTAACCCTGTAATCCTGCTTCTTACCATGGCTAATCCACCTGGCCTGTGTGTCACTGAACATGATGGAACAGTTTTTTTTAGCACAGTCAATCCACCTAACCTGCACATCTTTGGACTGTGGGAGGAAACTGGAGCACCAACAAAAACTTACAGATGACTTCAAGCATCCTGAGTGTTGTGAGAGCTGTGCTCATCCAGTCAAGTGGAGAGTATTGCATTCATGATTTGTGCTTTAATATGGTGGTCAGGTTTTGAGGAGTTAGGAGGTAAGTTATTCGCTGCAGGATTCCAAGCTTCTGACTTGCTCTGTAACCACCATATTTACATGTTACTATTTTATTTATTATTATTTTATCATTTATATGGTCTGAATGCGAACAATCCCACTTCTGACCTTGTAACGGAGGGAAGGTCAGCTTTAAATATTTGAACTATGAAATTACCCTGAGGAACTACTGCAAAGGTGTCTTGAAACTGAGATGATTGACCTCAAACAACCACAACTATCTTGTTGAGGTTTTCCCAAGGTTCCCATTGACTCCAGTTTTACTAGGGTTTCTTGAAACCATACTTGGTAAAGATATTTTCAAATCAACCTGTTTGGAGCTGTTATTATGCAACTCTGGAGCGGGTGGGCTAGAAGCCTGAGCTCCTGATCCAGGGGTATGGTACCACCAGTGAAACACAAGAATCCCTTAAAGTAAGATAAAGTCACCGTCGTCATCAGACCATAGCTGCTCTTTCACTAGAGAGAAATGGCCAATGTGGTTTAACCTGAGGGTCACCTCATGTGAGTGGGGAGGTTGAAAAGAAGAATCCTTTACAGGAACCTCAACTAGTGCTGGAATTAAACCCATACTGTTGATGTCACACTGCACCACAAACCAGCCATCCAGACATTTGGCCAACTGAGCTGATCTCCATTTAATACTTGATAAATCCTGTCCTAATGTCAAATGCAATCACTCTCACCTCATCTCTAGCTTCAGCTCCTTTGGAACATGATTGGAACAAAGCTGCATTGAGATCAGGAGGCTGAGTGGTCCTGAAGCTCAAACTGACTACGAAGAGATCAGGTTATTGCTGAGCAAGTATTACTTGATACACTTTTATTGATAATTGCTAGCAGTCTGATATGGATGTGTTGCATTTGTTATGCTATTTGTGGATCGGACAAACCTGTAAAAGTTTCCACATTGCTGGGCATGTACTATTGTTGTGGATTTACTGGAACAGCTTGGTTTGGATTATGGTGCACAAGTCTCTAGTACTGTGAAGATTCTAATGTTATCAGGGCCCATAAGTTTTATAGCATCCAGTGCCACTAGTAGTTTTTGACTGTAATATGTGTGATGTTGGAGACTTCAAGTAGAGATCGAGATAGATCATTCACTTGACGCTTCTGTGTGAAGAATGTTAGAAATGCTTTAACCTTATCTTTTGCATGGATGTGCCGTGCTGCCCAATCATTGGAGGGGGAATTCTTTTCAGTCATTTGTGGGATGTGGGTGCCGGTGGGTTGCCAGCATTTATTGCCTGTCTCTAGTTGCTCTTGAGAAGGTAGTGGTAAGCTGCCTTCTTGAACTGTTGCAGTCCACCTGCTGCAGGTTGACCCACAATGCCATGAGGGAGAGAATTACAAGATTTTGACCCAGCAACAGTGAAGGAACAGTGACATATAATCCAAGTCAGGACAGTGAGCGGCTTGGAGGGGAACATGAAGGTTGTGGTGTTCCCATGTATGTGCTGCTCTTGTCCTAGATGGAAGTGGTCATGGGTTTGGAAGGTGCTGTCTGAGGATGCTGGTAAATTCCTGCAGTGCATCTTATAGATAGTACACACGACTGCTACTGAGTGTCAGTGGTGAAGAGATTCAATGCTTGTGGATGTAGTGCCAACCAATCAGGCTGCTTTGTCCTGGAAAGTGTCAAGCTCCTTGAGTGTTGTTGGAGCTGTACTCATTCAGACAAATGGGGAAAGTTCTATCATACTCCTGACATGTGCTTTGTAGATGATCGGCAGGCTTTGGGGAGTCAGAAGGTGAGTTAGTCACTGCAGTATTCCTAGCTTCTGACCTGATCTTATAGCCACTGTGTTTATATGGTGATTCTAGTTGAGTTTCTGGTCAGTGATAACCCCAAGGATTCAATGATGATTTAAAGGATGATGGTCAGATTGTCTTTAATTGGAGCTGGTCAATAGCTGGCATTTATGTAGTATAACTTTTGCCACCTGTCAGCCCAAGCATGGATATTGTCCAGATCTTGTTGCATTTGAACATGGACTGCTTCAGTATCCAAGGAGTCACAAGTGGTGCTGAGCATTCTGCAACCATCGGGAAACGTACCCACTTCTGACCTTATGATGGAGAGAAGGTCATTGATGAAGCAGCTGAAGGTGGTCGGGCCTAAGACCCTGAGGAGATCCTGCAGAGATGTCCTGGAGCTGAGATGACTGACCTTCAACTGTCACAACCATCTTCCTATGTGCCAGATATGACTCCAGCTACTGGAGAGTTTGCCCCCGATAACCAATGATTCCAGTTTTGCCAGGGCTTTATGATGCCACACTCAGTCAACTGCTGCCTTGATGTCAATGGCTGTCACTCTCACCTCCCTTCTTTTGTCCATGTCTGAACCAAGGCTTCAACGTGGTCAGGAGCTGAGTGGCCCTGGTGGAACCCAAACTGGGCGTCACTGAGCAGGTTATTGCTGAGCTTGATAGTTCTGCTGTTTACACCTTCTATCACTTTACTGATGATCAAGAATAGACTGATGGAGCAAGCAATTGGTTAGGTTAATTCTGTCCTGCTTTTCTACACAGGACATACCTGGGCAATTTTCCATATTGTCAGGTAGCTGCCAGTGTTGTAATTATACTGGAACAGCTTGGCTATGGGAGTGGCAAGTACTGGAGCACAAGCCTTTGTACTATTGCTGAAATGTTGTCAGTGTTTGTAGCCTTTGCAGTAATCAAGGTCTCCAACCATTTGTTGATATCATTTGGAGTGAATCAAATTGGCTGAAGACTGATATTTTTGACTCTGGTTATCTCTGGTTTGCTACTTGTGCCATGTACTAGTGAGACAAGGAATAGAGATAGAGAGAGAGAGAGAGAGAGAGAGAGAGTGGTTGAACAAGTGGCTACAGGGATGGTGCAGGAGGGAGAGATTCAGATACCTGAATAATAGGGGCTCATTCTAGGGTAGGTGGGACCTCTACAAATGGCATGGTCTACACCTGAACCAGAGTGTACCAATATCCTTGGGGGGAAATTTTCTAATGCTCTTCGGGAGGTTTAAACTAATTCAGCAGAGGGATGGGAACCTGATTTGCAGCTCCAGTGTCCAGGAAATTGAGAGTAGTGAGGTCATGATGAAGGTTTCAAGGTCACCGGAGTGTACCAGCAGGCAGGAAGGTGATTTGAAGTGTGTCTACTTCAATGCCAGGAGCACCCGGAATAAGATGGGTGAACTTGCAGCATGGGTTAGTACTTGGGACTTCGATGTTGAGACATGGATAGAGTATGGACAGGAATGGTAATTGCAGGTTCCGGGATTTAGATGTTTCAGTAAGATCAGGGAAGGTGGTAAAAGAGGGCGAGGTGTGACATTCTTAGTCAAGGCCAGTATTACGATGGCAGAAAGGACGTTTGATGAGGATTCGTCCACTGAGGTAGTATGGGCTGAGGTTAGAAACAGGAAAGAAGTCACCCTGTTGGGAGTTTTCTATAGGCCACCAAAAAGGTCCAGAGATGTAGAGGAAAGGATTACAAAGGTGATTCTGGATAGGAATGAAAGTAACAGAGTAGTTGTTATGGGGTCTTTAACTTTCCAAATATTGACTGGAAGCACTATAATTCAAGCACTTTCAATGGGTCCGTTTTTGTCCAATGTGTGCAGCACACATTCTTGAAGATCTCCAACATCTGCAGTCCTCACTTTTTCACACTACGTAGATAGGCCAAGAGGCGAAGCCACATTGGTTTGGTACTTGGTAATGAACCAGGCCAGGTGTTAGGTTTGGAGGTAGGTGAGCACTTTGTTGATAATGACCACAATTCGGTTATGTTTACTTTAGCGATGAAAAGGGAGAGGTATATACCACAGGGCAATGGCTATAGCTGGGGGAAATGCAATTATGAGGTGATTAGGCAAGATTCATGATGCATAGAAATGGGTAAGAAAGCTACAAGGAATGGGCACAACTGAAATATGGAGCTTGTTCAAGGAACAGCTACTACATGTCCTTGATAGGTATGTACCTGTCAGGCAGGGAGGAAGTGGTCAAGCAAGGGAACCCCGTGGTTTACCAAAGAAGTTGAATCTCTTGTCAAGAGGAAGAAGGAGGCCTATGTTAAGATGAGATGTGAAGGCGCTTGAGAGTTACAAGTTAGCCAGGAAGGACCGAAGCAGAGAGCTAGTAAGAGGCAGAAGGGGACATAAGAAGTCTTTGGCAGGTAGGATCAAGGAAAACCCTAAAGCTTTCTAGAGGTATGCCAGGAATAAAAGGATGACTGGAATAAGATTAGGGCCTGTCATGGACAGTAGTGGGAAATTGTGCGTGGAATACAAAGAGATAGGAGAATGCTAAGTAAATATTTTCGTCAGTATTCACGCAGGAAAAAGACAATTATGTCGAGGAGAATACTGAGATTCAGGCTATTTGACTGGATGGGATTGAGGTGTGTAAGGAGGAGGTGTTAGCAATTCTGGAAATGAAAATAGATAAGTCCCCTAGGCCAGATGGGATTTATCCTGGGATTCTCTGAGAAGCTAGAGAAGAGATTCTAGAGCCTTTGACTTTGATATTTATGTTGTCATTGTCTACAGGAATAGTGCCAGAAGACTGGGGGATAGCAAATGTTGTTCCCCTGTTAGACCATAGAACATAGAACATAGAAGAATACAGCGCAGTACAGGCCCTTCGGCCCTCGATGTTGCGCCGATCAAAGCCCACCTAACCTACACTAACCCACTATCCTCCATATACCTATCCAATGCCCGCTTAAATACCCATAAAGAGGGAGAGTCCACTACTGCTACTGGCAGGGCATTCCATGAACTTACGACTCGCTGAGTGAAGAACTTACCCCTAACATCAGTCCTATATCTACCCCCCCCTTAATTTAAAGCTATGCCCCCTTGTAATAGCTGACTCCATACGTGGAAAAAGGTTCTCACTGTCAACCCTATCTAACCCCCTAATCATCTTGTACACCTCTATCAAATCACCCCTAAACCTTCTTTTCTCCAATGAAAACAACCCCAAGTGCCTCAGCCTTTCCTCATAGGATTTTCCTACCATACCAGGCAACATCCTGGTAAACTTCCTCTGCACCCGTTCCAGTGCCTCCACATCCTTCCTATAGTATGGCGACCAAAACTGCACACAATATTCCAGATGCGGCCGCACCAGAGTCTTATACAACTGCAGCATGACCTCAGGACTCCGGAACTCAATTCCTCTACCAATAAAAGCCAGTACGCCATATGCCTTCTTCACTGCACTATTTACCTGGGTGGCAACTTTCAGAGATCTGTGTACATGGACACCAAGATCCCTCTGCTCTTCCACACTACCAAGTAGTCTACCATTAGCCCAGTAATCCATCTTTTTATTACTCTTACCAAAGTGAATCACTTCACACTTAGCTACATTGAACTCCATTTGCCACCTTTCTGCCCAGCTCTGCAGCTTCTCTATATCCCGCTGTAACCTGCCATATCCTTCCTCACTGTCTACAACTCCTCCGACTTTCGTATCATCCGCAAACTTGCTCACCCAACCTTCTAACCCTTCCTCCAGGTCATTTATAAAAATGACAAACAGCAATGGTCCCAAAACAGATCCTTGCGGAACACCGCTAGTGACGGCACTCCAAGATGAACCTTTGCCATCAACTACTACCCTCTGTCTTCTTCCAGCCAGCCAATTCCTAATCCAAACCTCCAACTCACCCTCAATGCCATATCTCTGTATTTTCTGCAGTAGCCTACCATGGGGGACCTTATCAAACGCCTTACTAAAATCCATATATACCACATCTACCGCTTTCCCCTCATCTACCTCCTTCGTCACCTTCTCAAAGAATTCAATAAGGTTTGTGAGGCACGACCTGCACTTCACAAAACCATGCTGACTATCCTTGATCACATCATTCTTATTCAAGAAAGGGAGTAGAGACAACCCTGGAAATTATACACCAGTGAGACTTACTTCAGTCGTGGGTAATGTGTGGAAAGCATTATGAGAGATAAGATTTATAATAATCTAGAAAGGAATAATTTGATTAGGTTTTGTGAAGAGTAGGTCGTAACTCAAAAACCTTGTTGAGTTCTTTGAGAAGATGACCAAACAGGTGGATCAAGTTAAAGTGGTTGATGTGGGCTATATGGATTTTAGTAAAGTACTTGATAAGGTTCCCCACAGTAGGCTATTGCAGAAAATATGGAGGCATAGATTGAGGGTGACTTAGCATTTTGGATCAGAAATTGGCTAGCTGTTAGAAGATAGAGGGTGGTGGTTGATGAGAAATGTTCATCCTGGAGTTCAGTTACTAGTGGGGTACCGCAAAGATCTGTTTTGGGGCCACTGCTGTGTGTCATTTTTATAAATGACCTGGATGAGGGTGTAGTAGGGTGGGTTAGTAAATTTGTGGATGACACTAAAGTTGCTGGAGTTGTGGATATTGCCGGAAGAGGGACATAGGTAAACTGCAGAGCTGGGCTGAGAGGTGGCAAATGGAGTTTAATGCAGAAAAGTGTAAGTTGATGCAGAGTAGTGGGCTATGTAAGATTCTTGGTAGTGTGGATAAGCAAAGAGATCTCGGTATCCATGGGCATTGATCCCTGAAGGTTGCCACCCAGGTTAGTAGGGTTGTTAAGAAAGTATATGGTGTGTTAGGTTTTGTTGGTAGAGGGATTGAATTTCAGAGCCATGTGGTCACGTTGCAGCTGAACAAAACTCTGGTGCGGCCGCACTTGGTGTATTGTGTGCAGTTCTGGTCACCGCATTTTTAGAAGGATGTGGAAGCTTTGGAAGGGGTTCAGAGGAGATTTACCAGAATATTGCCTGGTATGGAGGGAAAGTCTTATGAGGAATGGCTGAGGGATTTGAGGCTGTTTTCATTTGAGAGAAGAAGGTTCATAGGTGATTTAATAGAGACATACAAGATGGTCAGAAGATTAGATAGGGTAGACAGTGAGAGCCTTTTTCCTCATGCTGATGGCTAGTACAAGGGGACATAGGTTTAAATTGAGGGGTGATAGATATAGGACAGATATCAGAGGTAGGTTCTTTACTCAGACAGAAGTAAGGACGCAGAATGTCCTGCCTGCAACAGTAGTAGACTTGCCAACTTTACAGGCATTTAAATGGTCATTGGATAAACATATAGATGATAATGGAAGAGTATACATTAGATTGGCTTCAGATTGGTTTCACAGGTTGGTGTGACATCGAGGGCTGAAGGGCCTGTATTGTGTTGTCTTGTTCTATGTTCTGATCTCCAGCATCTGCAGTCCTCACTTTCTCCGTGAAGACTGGTATCTGTAATGCTGGGGACCACTGGAGGAGGCCGAGATTGATCATCCACTCAGCACTTCTGGCTGAAGATTGCTGCGAAAGCATTAACCTTATAAGACCATGGGACATAGGAGTGGAAGTAAGGCCATTCAGCCCAAGGAGTCCACTCCACCATTTAATCATGGCTGATGGGCATTTCAACGTCACTTACCCGCACTCTCCCCATATCCTTTAATTCCTTGCGAGATTAAGACTTTATCAATCTCTGTCTTGAAGACATTCAGCATCCCGGCCTCCACTGCGCTCCGTGGAAATGAATTCCACAGGCCCACCGCTCTTTGGCTGAAGAAGTGTTTCTTCATTTCCGTTTTAAATTGACCCCCTCTAATTCTAAGGCTGTGCCCATGGGTCCTAGTATCCTGACGGAAACAACTTCCCAGCATCCACCCTTTCTAAGCCATGCTTTATCTTGTAAGTTCCTATTAGATCTGCCCTCAACCTTCTGAAGTCTAATGAATACAATTCCAGGATCCTCAGCTGTTCATCATATGTTCGGCCTCCCATTCCAGGGATCATCCGTATGATTCTCTGCTGGACACGCTCCAGTGCCAGTATGTCCCTCCTGAGGTGTTGGGCCCAAAACCAGACACAGTATTCTAAATGGGGCCTTACCAGAGCTTTATAAAGTCTCAGTAGCACATTGCTGTTTTTACATTCCAACCCTCTTGAGATACGGCACATCTGGATAATAGTAACAGGATAGGACAGAGTCAGCATGGATTTATGAAGGGGAAATCATGCTTGACTAATCTTCTTGAATTTTTTGAGGATGTAACTCGGAAGATGGACGAGGGAGATCCAGTGGATGTAGTGTACCTGGACTTTCAGAAAGCTTTTGATAAAGTCCCACACAAGAGGTTAGTGAGTAAAATCAGGGCGCACGGTATTGGGGGCAAAGTACTAGATTGGATAGAGAATTGGTTGGCTAATAGGAAACAAAGGGTAGTGATTAACGGCTCCATTTCGGAATGGCAGGCAGTGACCAGTGGGGTACCGCAGGGATCCGTGCTGGGACCGCAGCTTTTTACAATATATGTAAATGATATAGAAGATGGTATCAGCAATAACATTAGCAAATTTGCTGATGACACAAAGCTAGGTGGTAGGGTGAAATGTGATGAGGATGTTAGGGGATTACAGGGTGACCTGGACAAGTTAGGTGAGTGGGCAGATGCATGGCAGATGCAGTTTAATGTGGATAAATGTCTGGTTATCCACTTTGGTGGCAAGAACAGGAAGGCAGATTACTACCTCAATGGTATCAAATTAGGTAAAGGGGCTGTTCAGAGAGATCTGGGTGTTCTTGTCCACCAGTCAATGAAGGCAAGCATGCAGGTACAGCAGGTCGTGAAGAAGGCTAATAGCATGCTGGCCTTCATAACAAGAGGGATTGAGTATAGAAGCAAAGAGGTGCTTCTGCAGCTGTACAGGGCCCTGGTGAGACCACATCTGGAGTACTGTGTACAGTTCTGGTCTCCAAATTTGAGGAAAGACATTCTGGCTATTGAGGGAGTGCAGCGTAGGTTCACGAGGTCAATTCCTGGAATGGCAGGATTGCCTTACACGGAAAGACTGAAGCGACTGGGCTTGTATACCCTTGAGTTTAGAAGACTGAGAGGGGATCTGATTGAAACGTATAGGATTATGAAAGGACTGGACACTCTGGCAGGAGGGAACATATTTCCGTTGATGGGGGAATGCCGAACCAGAGGACACAACTTAAAAATACGGGGTAGACCATTTAGGACAGAGATGAGGAGAAACTACTTCACCCAGAGAGTGGTGGCTGTGTGGAATGCTCTGCCCCAGAGGGCAGTGGAGGCCCAGTCTCTGGATTCATTTAAGAAAGAATTGGATAGAGCTCTTAAAGATAGTGGAGTCAAGGGGTATGGAGATAAGGCTGGAACAGGATACTGATTAGGAATGATCAGCCATGATCATATTGAATGGCGGTGCAGGCTCGAAGGGCAGAATGGCCTACTCCTGCATCTATTGTCTATTGTCTATTGTCTATTGTCATAAATGACAACATTACTTTTGCTTTCTTAACCACAGACTCAACCTGCAAGTTAACCTTTAAAGAATCCTGGAGTAGCACTCCAAGATCCCTTCGTACTTTGACTTAATGAATTTTCTCACTGTTTAGAAAATAGTCCGTCCCTCTATTTTTTTTTCCGAAGTACAAGACCTCGCATTTGCTCACGTTGAATTTCATCAGCCATTTCTTGGACCACTCCCCTAAACTGTATAAATCTTTCTGCAGCCTCCCTACCTCCTCAGAATGACCTGCCTGTCAGCAAACTTAATCAGAATGTCCCCAGTCATAGAACATAGAATATAGAACAGTACAGCACAGAACAGGCCCTTCAGCCCACGATGTTGTGCCGACCATTGATCCTCATGTACTCACCCTCAAATTTCTGTGACCATATGCATGTCCAGCAGTCTCTTAAATGTCCCCAATGACCTTGCTTCCACAACTGCTGCTGGCAACGCATTCCATGCTCTCTCAACTCTCTGTGTAAAGAACCCGCCTCTGACATCCCCTCTATACTTTCCTATAACCAGCTTAAAACTATGACCCCTCGTGTTAGTCATTTCTGCCCTGGGAAATAGTCTCTGGCTATCGACTCTATCTATGCCTATCATTATCTTGTGTACTTCAATTAGGTCCCCTCTCCTCCTCCTTTTCTCCAATGAAACAAGTCTGAGCTCAGTCAACCTCTCTTCATAAGATAAGCCCTCCAGTCCAGGCAGCATTCTGGTAAACCTCCTCTGAACCCTCTCCAAAGCATCCACATCTTTCCTATAATAGGGCGACCAGAACTGGACGCAGTATTCCAAGTGCGGTCTAACCAAAGTTTTATAGAGCTCGAACAAGATAGAACATAGAACATAGAAAAATACAGCGCAGTACAGGCCCTTTGGCCCTCGATGTTGCGCCGATCCAAGCCCACCTAACCTACACTAGCCCACTATCCTCCATATGCCTATCCAATGCCTGTTTAAATGCCCATAAAGAGGGAGGGTCCACCACTGCTACTGGCAGGGCATTCCATGAACTCACGACTCGCTGAGTAAAGAATCTACCCCTAACATCTGTCCTATACCTACCACCCCTTAATTTAAAGCTGTGCCCCCTCGTAATAGCTGACTCCATACGTGGAAAAAGGTTCTCATGGTCAACCCTATCTAACCCCCTAATCATCTTGTACACCTCTATCAAGTCACCCTTAAACCTTCTTTTCTCCAATGAAAACAGCCCCAAGTGCCTCAGCCTTTCCTCATATGATCTTCCTACCATACCAGGCAACATCCTGGTAAACATCCTCTGCACCCGTTCCAGTGCCTCCACATCCTTCCTATAGCATGGCGACCAAAACTGCACACAATACTCCAGATGCAGCCGCACCAGAGTCTTATACAACTGCAACATGACCTCAGGACTCCGGAATTCAATTCCTCTACCAATAAAAGCCAGTACGCCATATGCCTTCTTCACCGCACTATTTACCTGGGTGGCAACTTTCAGAGATCTGTGTACAACATGGACACCAAGATCCCTCTGCTTATCCACACTACCAAGTATCCGACCATTAGACCAGTACCCCATCGTTTTGTTACTCATACCAAAGTGAATCACCTCACACTTACCCACATTGAACTCCATATGCCACCTTTCTGCCCAGCTCTCATGACTCTTAAACTCAATCCCCCTGTTAATGAAAGCCAAAACACCATATGCTTTCTTAACAACCCTGTCCACTTGGGTGGCCATTTTAAGGGATCTATGTACCTGCACACCAAGATCCCTCTGTTCCTCCACACTGCCAAGAATCCTATCCTTAATCCTGTACTCAGCTTTCAAATTCGACCTTCCAAAATGCATCACCTCGGATTTATCCAGGTTGAACTCCATCTGCCACCTCTCAGCCCATCTCTGCATCCTGTCAATGTCTGCTACAGCCTACAACAGCCCTCTATACTGTCAACAACACCTCCAACCTTTGTGTCATCTGCAAACTTGCTGACCCATCCTTCAATCTCCTCATCCAAGTTATTAATAAAAGTTACAAACAGTAGACGCCCAAGGATAGAGCCCTATTGAACACCACTCACCACAGACATCCAGGCAGAATATTTTCCTTCTACTACCACTCGCTGTCTTCTGTTGGCCAGCCAATTCTGTATCCAGACAGCTAAGTTCCCCCGTATCCCATTCCTCCTGACCTTCTGAATGAGCCTACCATGGGGAACCTTATCAAATGACTTGCTGAAGTCCCTTCATCCAGATAATTAATTCATAAAGTGAACAGCTACGGCCCCAACACCGAACCCTGCGGGGCACCATTTGTCACTAGCTGCCATTCCAATAAAGAACCTTTTATCCCAACTCTCTGCCTTCTGTCAGACAGCCAATCCTCAATCCATGCCAATAGCTCACCTCGAGCACCATAGGCCCTCACCTGACTCAGCAGCCTCCCATGAGGCACCTTATCAAAGGCCTTTTCCAAGTCGAGGTAGATAACATCCACTGGGTTTCCCCAGTCTAACCTACTTGTTGCCTCTTCAAAGAATTCTAACAGGTCTGTCAGGCACGACCTCCCCTCACTAAATCCATGCTGACTTGTTCTAATCCAATCCTGCACTTCCAAGAATTTAGAAATCTCATCCTTTCCAATGGATTCAAGAATTATACCTACAACTAAGGTTAGGCTAATTGGCCTAAAATTTTTCAGCTTTTGTCTTGATCCTTTCTTGAACAAGGGGGTTACAACAGCAATTTTCCAATCATCTGGGACTTCCCCTGACTCCAGTGGTTTTGAAAGATTACAACAAATGCCTCCACTATTTCTTCAGCCACCTCCCTCAGAACATCGGGGCCAGGATATTTATCAATTTTTAGACCCTATAGCTCTTCTCGCACTTTCTCTTTTGTAATGGCTACCATACTCAACTCTCCTCCTTGATGCTCCTTAATTATTGGGATATTACTCATGTCTTCCACTGTGAAGACTGACACAAAGTATTTATTAAGTTCTTCAGCTATTTCCTTATCTTTTGCACTGATGTGTTGGATCCTCCATCATTGAGGATGGGGATATTTGTGGAGCCTCATCCTCCAGTGAGTTGTTTAATTGTCCACCACCATTCATGTTTGGACGTGGCAGGACTGCAGAGCTTAGATTTGATCTGTTCATTGTGGAATTGTGGAATTGCTTATCTCTGTCTATCACTTGCTGCTTATGCCGTTTGGCATAGAATTAGTTCTGTTTGGTAGCTTCACCAATATGACACCTCATTTTCAGGGAAGCCTGGTGCTGGTCCTGGCGTGCCCTCCTGCACTCTCCATTGAACCAGGATTGATTCCCTGGCCTGATTGTAATGGTTGACTGGGGGATATGCTGGGCCATGACGTTTCAGATTATGCTGGAATACAATTCTGCTGCTGTTGATGGATGCCCATTATTGAGTGACTAGATCTGTTTAATAACTGTCCCATTTAAATATTTGTAGAGACTCCACTTCCTGTGGTTTTTGAGAAGATATGTAGCTCAGGTTGAGGTTCAGGTTGTGAGTTTGTTCACTGAGCTGGTAGGTTTGTTCTCAGACGTTTCGTTACCATGCTAGGTACCATCATCAGTGAGCCTCTGTTAAAGCACAAATGTTCTGCCCCACTTCCTATTTATGTGTGTTGGTCTGTTACGGTGGGTGATATAATTTCCAGTTCTTTTTATTTGTTGTCCAACGGAGCTTGCTGCAAATTGGAAATGATATCACCCACCGTAACAGACCAAGACACATAAATAGAAAGTGGTGGGGAACAGAGGCTTTAACAGAGGCTCATTGATTATGGTACCTAGCATGGTGATGAAATGTTTGGGAACAAACCTATCAGTTCAGCGAACAAACTCACAACCTGAACTTCACTTCCTGTCAATTGTTTAAATATCCATCACCATTCAAACCTGGATGGAGGTGGACTGCAGAGCTTAGATTTGATCCATTGTTTGTGCAATCGCTTAGCTCTAACACTTACTACCATACTGTTTGGCATGCTAGTAGTCCTGTGGTGTAGCTTCACCACCTCATTTTTAGTTCTGCCTGGGATGCCCTCCTACATTCTTCACTTATTTTTGTATCTGTTCTTGCTATCTCTAGTTTTTAGATGCTGAATTTGGCATCTCTTGAAAAGTTCTAATTCTCTTTAATAAATCTTTTTAGTCGTTCTCCATCACCACTGCAAGCAACTGAGAAGGAGAAGGAGAGTCCTGCTGCTGTAGCTGAAGGTTGCCTCCGAGAGTTGCTGGGCCGTGCAGCATATGGAAACATCAAAAATGCCATCAAGCCAGTTTTAATGTACGTGCTGTGTTTGTTGAATAGAGTCCAACGGACTGACCAATTTGCAGCTAAATTTGATGACATCACAGTGGAGCTGCATTTGATCAATGTAATGTGAGGAGAGAAGGAATTATGAAATGCCATGCACATTCTCCCCTACCACTGACTCCATCCACCCATTCAATCCACTGTTCTAAAGAAGAGTCTCACCAGACTCAAAACGTTCATTCTGTTTCTCTTGTTCAAAGATACTACCAGACTTGCTGAGCTTCTCCAGCATTCTTTTTGTTTCAGATTTCCAGCATCCATAGCATTTTGCTTTTATTCATCTAATCCTCTCTCACTGCCCTATCTATACCCCACCCTATCATTGAATCTGGTCACTCATTTAATTCCATTCCACAGTCCACTCTCCGCATCACTGACTCGGCATACCCATTTAACCCTCCCGCGCCCACAGATAAATGTACACTGTTTCCTAATACTGACTCTACACAGCCATTTAAACTACTTCTGCAACCCTGTTAACTCATTGTGATCACAGCCTTTAGCCAGCACTATTTTCCTTACATTCCACATTAACTACAGAAAGAAACTTAGAGAAATAAGAACAGGAGTAGGCCATTCAGCCCTTTGTGCCTGTTCCACCATTCAATTGAACATGGCTGATCATCCAACTCAGTACCCTGTTCCATCTTGCACCCTGTACCTTTTGATCCCTTTAAAAGATAACCCTAAGAACTATTTTCAACTCCTTCTTGAAACTATTCAGCATTTTGGCCTTAACCGCGTGCTGTGGTAGAGAATTCCACCACTCTTGAGTAAACAAATTTCTCCTTATCTTACTTCTAAATATCCTACCATGTATTCTTAAACTGTGATTCCTTTGTTCTGGACTCCTCGGTTGTCGGGAGCATCCTTCTGCATTTAATCTGTTGACCTCCGTTAGAATTATATAGGATTCCATGAGATACCCCTCATTCTTCCAAATTTCAGTGAATATAATCCTAACCAATCTAATCTGTCTTCATTCATTAGTTCTGCCAAACCAGAAAACAGTCTGGTAAATTTTCGCTGTACTCCCTCCTTAGCCAGAGCATCCTTCCTCAGAGAAAGAGATGAAAACTATGCACAATGTTCCAGCTGCAATCTCACCAAAACCTGTAAAATTGCAACAAGACATCCCTGTTTTAGTTCTTGAATCTTCTTGCTATGTAAGCCAATATACCATTTGGGCTTTTCACTGCCAGCTGCACCTGCAGGCTTATGCTTCGTGACTCGTGTATAAGGACGTCCAGGTCTTGTCTCATGCCATCATAGTTCCTTTGTTCAGATTCAGGATCCTGGTCATAGAGTCATACAGCATGTAAACAGACCCTCAGCCCAACTCACCCATGCTGACCAAGTTTCCCAAACTAACCTAGTTAGTTTCGCTCTCCTCTACATTGGGGAGACAGGATGCCAACCTGCCAAATCTTTCAGAGAACATCTCTGGGACACATACACGAAGCAACCCCACCTCCCTGTGGCTGAACACTTTAACTCCCCCTCCCACTCCACCAAGGATATACAGTTCCCGAGCCTCCTCCACCGCCAAACTCTAGCCACCCGACCTGGGTGCCTAACCTGGAGGAAGAATGCCTCATTTTCAGCCTTGGGACTCTCCAACCACACAGGATCAATGTGGATTTCACCAGTTTCCTCATTTCCCCTACCCGCACTTATCCCAGATCCAACTTTCCAATTCAGCACCACCCTCTTGAACTATCCTACCTGTCCACCTTCCTTCCCACCTATCTGATCCACCCTTCTTTTCAACCTATCATCTTCACCCCCACCTTCATCTACCTATTGCATTCCCAGCTGCCTTCTCCCCATCGTCCCTCCCATTTATCTCTCAGCCACCTTGGGCTAGCCCCCCATTCCTCACAAAGAGCTTATGCTCAAAACGTCGACTCTCCTGCTCCTTGGATTCTGCCTGACTGGCTGTGCTTTTCCAGCACCACACTCTATAATTCTATGATTGTATAATTTGACTCTATGGTCAGATGTCTAGAAGTCTGATCAAAGGGATGGTTTTTCCTAAAGGATGAAAGCAAGGCAGGTGGAGAGTTTTAGAAAGGAAATTGAAGACTTTAGGGCCAAGCATCTGAAGGCATAGCTGCCAGTGATGAAACGATTGAAATCAAGGATGAACCAGAAACCAGAATTGGAGTTTAAAGAACGGGGAGGGACAAGGACATGGAAAGATTTGAAAACAAACATGATGCACTCTCCCCAACACTTAACAACACGAAAGGTTAGACACAAAAATTGAATTTGTTAAAGTTCTATCATGGCAGAATTTGACAGGATGGGCCAATGTAAATCCTTGTCATTTGTTCCTCAGGCACTTAGATAACCACTCACTGTGGGAGCCTAAGCTGTTTGCAGTCCGGTGTTTCAAGATCATCATGTATTCTGTTCAGGTAAGTGATTGATGTTCAGTGTTCACTAAATCTCCCTATTCGTTCTGATACATTAATTCAACTATTAGTAAAGAAACTACAGCATCATGGTGACAGTATCTTTATCATAAACAGGAAGACACTATAAAACTCAACAGATTATGTCTAACTCCTCACTTTCCAGGGTGTAGATAAGCACATTGTATGGACTGATCACTGTCAGATAGTTATAAACCAGTTTGTTTGAAATGTACTGTTACTTATTTCAATATTTGCTATTAGAGTTGTCAAGCTGAGTTAGTGGACAGCGGCTCAATAGAGCATTTATTTATAAGTTTATCATTAAAGATATTAAAGAATATGGGGATATGGCTAAGGGACAAGGGGATATAGTGAGGAGATGATATATTGCCACCCTGGTGCCAGGGTCAGGGATGTCTCAGAGCAACTGCAGGATATTCTGAAGGGAGAGGGTGAACAGCCAACAGTTATGGTACATTTCGATACAAATGACATGGGTAAAACAAGAAGAGGTTCTGTGAAATTAATTTAGAGAGTTAGGTAGTAGATTAAAGAGAAGGACTAGTATAGTTGTCTTCTCTGCATTGCTTCTAGTGCAATGCTGTACACTGGATAGGAATAAGAAGATAGGTCAGATGAATGTGTGGCTAAATGTGTAGGAGAGAGGGCTTGATATTTTTGGATCATTGGGACTGTTTCCAGGGTGGTTGAGACCTGTACAAGCTAGACGGGTTGCGCCTGAACCAGAATGGACCAATTTCCACGCTGGAAGGTTTGCTCATTCTGTTGGAGTTTTAGTAGAGGGATGGGACAGAGAGTGGTTGTAAAGTTGGGAGCAAGGTCCAATCAGGAATAGAAAGAATACCAGAACAGTTGGGCAGGAGGAGAAGACATGGGCAAAAAGACACATGGAAGGTCTGGAAAGCTAAATTTTAATGCAAGAAGTCCAACTGGTAATGCAGATAAACATTGAGCATTAATCAGCAAATGGGAATCTGATATTGTTGCAATCTCTGAGAATTGGTGAAGGAAGGACAGAACTGATAGCTCAACATTCCAGGGTAGAAAGGTTTCAGGCCATAGCGGTGGTAGTTGGGGGAAGAATGTAAGACAGATGGAGGCATTGCATGATCGATAAAGGAAATCATCATTTCATTCATGAGAGAGAATGTCCTAGAGGGCTCTTCAAATGAGGCCATCTAGGTGGATCTTTGAAATTAAAAAGGGGTGTTCACTTTGCTGGGATTTCGCTACAGATCTCCCAACAGTCAGAGGGAGATAGGGGAGCAGGTGTGTAAGCAAATCACAGAAAGGTGTTAAAGGAAGGTGTTATAGCTGTGGAGGACTTCAATTTTGCTAACATTAACTGGAATTGTCTTAGTGTGAAAGGACCAGATGGAGTCACAAAGTTACAGTGCATCCTGGAGAACATGTTGTGCCAGTATGTAGATAGTCCTACTGGAGATGGGGCAGTACCATGGGCTGTGGAGCCAGAGGTCATGGGTGAGGTCTAAAATGAATATTTCATATCTTTATTCACATAGGAGAAATATATTACAGTTGGACATTTCAGCTGGGATGATGAGGTTCAAGAGCATGTTAAGATTAATAAGGAGAAGGTGTTGGATAATTTAATGGGTGTAAAGGTGCATAAATCCCAGAGTCTGATGTGATGTATCCTGGCTTGTTATCGGACAAAGTGAGGACTGCAGATGCTGGTGATCAGAGTCAAAAAGTGTGGCGCTGGAAAAGCTTCAGGAGAATCGACGTTTCGGGCAAAAGCCCTTCAGTTTCTGATGAAGGACTTGTGCCCGAAAAGTCGATTCTCCTGCGTCTCGGATGCTGCCTGACCTGTTGTGCTTTTCCAGTGCCACACGTTTTGACTCTGATCACCAGCATCTGCAGTCCTCACTTTATCCCATAACAGCTCAGGATTCATCAGTTTCTAATGAAGGGCTGATGCCCAAAACGTCGATTCTCCTGCCCGTCGATGCTGCCTGACCTGCTGTGCTTTTCCAGCGCAACACCTTTTGGGCTCTTTTAAGAGACAAGTGAGAAGTTTGCTGTGGTCTTGGTGAAGATACTCCATACTTCACTGGGCACAGGTGAAGTGCCAGCTAACTGGAGGATAGTCAATGTGGTTCCTTTGTTCAAGAAGGACAGCAGGGATAGGCCAGGTAATTACAGACCAATTTGTCTGACATCAGTAATAGGGAATTATAAAATCCCTACAGTGTGGAAACAGGCCATTTTGACCATCAAGTGCATCCCACCAGACCCATTCTCCTATCATATCCCTGTAACCTTGCATTTTCCATGGCTAATCCACCCAGTCTGAACATTCCTGGATACTATGAGCAATTTATGGACAATCCACCTAACCTGCACATTTTTGGCCTATGGGAAGAAATTTGAGTATCGGAGGAAACCCACGCAGACATGGGGAGAACGTGCAAGCTCCACACAGACAGTCACCCGAGGTGGAATTGAATGCCGGCACTGTGAGGCAGCAATACTAACTACTGAGCTGCCCATATGTTATTGGAAAAAATCTGAGGGACAGGATTAATCTTGGAAAGGCAGGGATTCATCTGGGATAGTCAGCATAGATTTACTGGAGGAGATCCTGTCTAACTAATTTAATTGCGTTTTTTGAAGATGATGAAATATATTGATCAGGGTAGTACAGTTGATGTGGTTTACATAAACTATAGAAATATGGAAAGTGCAGGTAAATAGGATTAAGATAGTTTGGTGTTTAATTGGGATAGACATAGTGGGCCAAAGGGTCTGTTTCTGTGCTAGATGACACTATGATAGAGCATACGGATAGGGAACTGAGGGATACCATGAAGGAGTTAGACGACAATGGCAAATGAATGAGAGAAATATGGCAAATGGACAGAGGCTTGGACTTGTGCCTGGGAGTATGATGTTATTGCAACAGAGACTTGATTGAAGGGAGGGCATGATTGGCAAATAAGTGTTCCAGGACATAGACACTTCAGACAGGACAGCGAGGGAAGTAAAAGGGGGGTGGGGGGAGGTGGAGTTGCATTGCTGGTGAGGGACAATATCACAGCTGTGCTAAAGGGGGACACTATAAAGGGCTTGAGTAGTGAGGTATTATGGGTGGAGCTGAGAAATAAAAAGGGTGCAGTTACATTGTTGGGGCTGTATTACAGGCCTCCCAACAATGAGCGAGAGGTAGAAGAACAAATAAGTAAACAGATTATGGAAAGATATAGAGGCAATGGGGTAGTGGTGATGGGAGATTTTAATTTTCCCAACATTAACTGGGATACACTTAGTGCCAGAGGTCTGGATGGGACAGAATTTGTAAGAAGCGTCCAGGAGAGTTTTCTAGAGCAGTGTGTCTATAGTCCAACGAGGAAAGCTGCCATATTGGACCTGGTGTTAGGGAATGAGCCAGTCCAGGTGGTGGAAGTTGCGGTGGGGGATATCTTTGGGAACAGTAACCACTGTTAGAATACTTATAGACAAAGATGAGAGTGATCCTAAGGGAAGAATACTAAACTGAGCCAAGGCCAATTATATCAAAATTAGGTAGGAGCTGGGAAATCTGGATTGGACACAGCAATTTGAAGGGAAGTCCACATTGATATGTGGGAGGCTTTCAAAGATAAGTTAAAGACAGTGGAGGATAGATATGTTTCGTTGAAGGCAAAGGATAGGAAAGGCAAGACTCATGAACCGTGGATGACAGGAGCAATTGTACGACTAGCCAAGAGAAAAACGGAAGCATACATAAGGTCTAGGCAGCTGAGAACAGAATGGGCCCTGGAGGAATATCGGAAGAGTACATAGAACATAGAACATAGAAGAATACAGCGCAGTACAGGCCCTTCGGCCCTCGATGTTGCGCCGATCAAAGCCCACCTAACCTACACTAACCCACTAACCTCCATATACCTATCCAATGCCCGCTTAAATACCCATAAAGAGGGAGAGTCCACCACTGCTACTGGCAGGGCATTCCATGAACTTACGACTCGCTGAGTGAAGAACCTACCCCTAACATCAGTCCTATATCTACCCCCCCTTAATTTAAAGCTATGCCCCCTTGGACCAGTCTTAAACAAGGAATCAAGCGGGTAAAAGGGGTCATGAAATAGCTTTAATGAGCAGAATTAAGGAGAATCCCAAAGCTTTTTATTCTTATATAAGAAGTAAGTGGGTAACTAGAGAAAGGATTTGTCCACTAAAGGATAAGAAGGAATGCTGTGTGTCGAACCTGAGAGAATGGGTGAGATTCTGAATGATTACTTTGCATCAGTGTTCACTGAGGAGAGGGACATGATGAATGTTGAGATTAGAGATAGAAGTTTGAATAATCTGGATCACTTTGACATAAGTAGGGAAGATGTGTTGGCAAGGCTAGAGGTTATTAAGGTGGACAAATCCCCAGGACTGGATGGGATCTATCCCAGATTGCTGAGGGAGGCAAGAGAGGAAATAGTTGGGGTTCTGACAGATATCTTTGTGGCATCTTTAAACACAGGTGAGGTGCCAGAGGACTGGAGGGTTGCTCATGTTGTCCCCCTGTACAAGAAGGGTAGTAGGGATATTCCGGGTAACTACAGACCAGAGAGCCTGATGTCAGTGGTGGGAAGGTTGCTGGAGAAGGTACTGAGGGATAGGATCTATTTATATTTAGAAAAGAATGGGCTTATCAGTGATAGGCAACATGGTTTTGTGTGGGGGAGATCGTGCCTTACCAAGTTAATAGAGTTCTTTGAGGAAGTGACTAAGTTGATAAATGAAAGAAAGGTTGTTGAGGTCATATACATGGACTTTAGTAAGGTGTTTGATAAGGTTCCCCATGGTAGACTAATGGAGAAAGTGAAGTCACATGGTGTGCAGGGTGTTCTAGCTAGGTGGATAAAGAACTGGTTGAGCAACAGGAGACAGAGAGTAGTAGTTGAAGGCAGTTTCTCGAAATGGAGAAAGGTGACCAGTGGTGTTCCACAGGTATCAGTGCTGGGGCCACTGTTGTTTGCAATATACATAAATGATCTGGGAGAGGGCACTGTTGGTATGATCAGCAAGTTTGCGGATGACACGAAGATTGGTGGAGTAGCAGAAAGCATAAGGGCATGTCAAAGAATACAGGAGGATATAGATAGACTGGAGAGTTGGGCGGAAAAGTGGCAGATGGAGTTCAATCCAGGCAAATGTGAGGCGATGCATTTAGGCAAGTCTAATTCTAGAGTGAATTATACAGTAAACAAAAGAGCCTTGGGAAAGGTTGATGAGCAAAGAGATCTGGGAGTTCAGGTCCATTGTACCCTGAAGGTTGCTGCACAGGTGGATAGAGTGTTCAAGAAGTCCTATAGTATGCTTGCCTTTATTGGACGGGGTATTGAGTATAAGAGCTGGCAGGTCATGTTAAAATTGTACAAGACATTGGTTCAGCCGCACTTAGAATACTGTATACAGTTCTGGTCGCCACATTACCAAAAGGATGTGGACGCTTTGGAGATGGTGCAGAGAAGGTTTACGAGGATGTTGCCTGGTATGGAAGGTGCTAGCTATGAAGAGAGGTTGAGTAGGTTAGGATTGTTTTCATTAGAAAAAAAGAGGGGGGGACCCGATTGAGGTCTACAAAATTATGAAGTGTATAGACAGGGTAGATAGAAATAAGCTTTTTTCCAGGGTGAAGGATTCAATAATGAGAGGTCATGCTTTCAAGGTGAGAGGTGAAAAGTTTAAGGGAGATACACGTGGTAAGTACTTCGCACAGAGGATGGTGGGTATCTGAAACACATTGCCAGCAGAGGCAGTACAGACAGGCACAGTAGATTCATTTAAGATGCTTCTGGACAGATGGGATACAGCTGCTTAGGAATTGGACGACAAGTTTAGACAGTAGATTTGGATCGACTCAGGCTTGGAGGGCCGAAGGGCCTGTTCCTGGGCTGTAAATTTTCTTTGTTCATTGTTCTTTGTTCTTGTTGAGTTTCTGCCCAGAACTAGACCTTCCAGTGCAACTTGTCCTTACCGTCCAGACATCCTAAACTGATTGTTTCCCATTACCAGCATTTGGCCCATAACCCTCTAAACCCTTCCTATTCATGTACCCAGCAGCTCGTTCCATACATGTGCCACTTTCTGCATAAAAAAGTTGCCCTTCAGGTCACTTTTAAATCTTTTTCCTCTCACTTTTAATCTATGCCCTCTAGTTTTGGACTCCCCTATTCTGGGAAAAAGACCTTGGCTATTCAATCTATCCATACTCCTTATAAATTTCTATAAGGTCACCCCTCAACCTGCAATGTTCCAATGCTCCCCATTCGAGATGTACAATCCCTTAGCACATCTCTCCCCAATCAGGATGGTCTTAGAGCTCTCTACTTCTTCCTGGGAAAATGATCTGAACCGACCCCATCCACCATCAGCCTTCTCCTGGCCTTGTCCTCACCCGAATAACTTATTTTTTAACTCCTCTCACTTTCTTCAGGTCAGAGGGGTGGTCATGGATATCTGCATGGGCCCCAGTCTCTTTGTAGGGTACATTCCTTATTCCAGTGCTATTCCAAGAACTCTTGCTCCAGTATATCAATGATATCATCAGTGCTGCTTCCCTCTTTTCCAAAATTAGAAAAATTAAAGAATTTTACTTCCAATTTCCACCCTGCATTCACCTTCACCTCATCCATTTCTGACTCCTTGACATCTATGTTTCCATTTTTGGTATAGGCTGATCACTGATATCAAATACAAACCTACCGAATCCCATAGTTACCTTGACTCATGCACCATACTCTGTATGAAAAGGTTGCACCTCAGGTTTCTCTTAAACCATTCCCCTCTCACCTTAAACCTATGCCCTCTAGCTTCAGACTTCACTATCCTGGGAAAAAGACCTTCTCTAGCCACCCTATCCATGCCCGTGATGAGTTTATAAATCTCTATTAGGTCACTCTTCAACTTGCATTCTCACACCCTGCTTCTTGTAAAGACTCTATTCCATTCACCCAGTTCCTCCATCTTCATCGCATTTGTTCGTTCTGAACCTTGACTACAGCTTCCCCCAATACCACACCACCCCAGCCCCTGAAAAACGCAATCCCCTACTCCCAATTCCTTTGCCTCCAACATTCTGCTCTCAGGATGAGCGATTCCACTCCATGACATCTTAAATCTCCTCCTACTGTGAGGACCATAATTTTCCCTCCCCTGTGATCAATGGTGCTCTCACATGCATCTCTTCCAATTCCATAAGACGGTGAGACAGAGGAGCAGAAATTAGGCCATTCAGCCCATTGGATCAGCTCTGCCATCCAATCACGGCTGATAAGTTTGTCAACCCCATTCTCACACTTGCTCCCCGTAACATTTGATCCTCGAAATACTCAAAAACCTATCTATCTCAGTCTTAAATATACTCAATGACCTGGCCTCCACAGCCTTTTGTGGCAGTAAATTCCATAGATTCACTGCTCTCTGGCTGAAGAAGATTTTCCTTACCTCCATTCTAAAAGGTCTTCCCTTTACCCTAAGGCTGTGCCCTCAGGTCCTAGTCTCTCCTACCAATGGAAACATCTTCCCAACATCTACTCTGTCCAGGCCATTCAGTATTCTGTATGTTTCATTTAGATTCCTCCTCATCATCTAAAGTGCATCGAGTATAAACCCAGATCCCTCGAACGTTCCTCATATTGTTAAGTGTTTAATTCCTGGGATCATTTTTGTGAGCTTCCTCTGAATACACTGCAGGGTCAGTTCATCCTTCCTGAGATATGGGGCCCAAAACTGTGCACAATACTCCAAATATTGTCTGACCAGAGCCTTATAGAGCCTCAGACGTTAATCCCTGCTTTTATATTCAAGTCCTCTCAAAATAAGTGCCATCATTGCATTTGTCCCTAACGACTGACTCAACCTGCAAGTTTACCTTGAGAGAATCCTGGACTAGAACTCCCAAGTGTCTTTATACTTCAGACTTCTGAATTTTTTCCTCATTTAGAAAATAGCCCATGCCTCTCTTCTTCCCACCAAGGTGTATGACCTCACACTTTCCCACATTGTACTCTATCTGCCACTTCTTTTCTCACTCTCCTACCCTCTCCAAATCCTTCTGCAACCTCCCCGCCCCTCCATGCTCCCCGTCCCTCTAACTACCTTTGTAAACTTAGTCAGAATGCCCTCAGTTCCTTCATGAAGATCATTAATGTATAAAGTGAAAAGTTGTGGTTCTGACACTGAGTGTTGCGGGACGACACTTGTAACCGTCTACCATCCTGAGAAAGACCCTTTTATTTCCATTCTGTGCTTTCTGCCAGGCAGCCAAGTTTCTATCCATGCTAGCACATTGTCTCTGACACCATGGGTCTTATCTTACTCAGTAGCCTCCTGTGCAGCATCTTGTCCAAGGACTTCTTGAAGTCCAGGTCGATAACATCTATTGGCTCTCCTTAGTCTAACCCGGTTGTTATTTCCTCAAAGAATTGTGGCAGACTTGTCAGGCATGACTTCCCCTTGACGAAGCCATGCTGACTTTGCCCTATTTTACCAAGTATTCAGAAATCTCATCCTTCACAATAGATTCCAGGGTCTTACCCATGACCAAGGTTTGGTTAATCAGTCTATAATGTTCAGACTCTTGCCTTACTACCTTTCTAAACAGGGGTGTCATGGTAGCAATTTTCCAGACCTCAGGGACTCTCCCTGATTCTAGTGATTCCTGAAAGATCACCACTAACGCCTCCCCTATCTCTTCAGCTATCACCCTTAATACTCTGGGGTGTAGTTCATCTGGTCCAGGTGATTTATCCACCTTCAGGACATTCAATTTTTCTGGCACCTTCTTCTCGGTATGTTGGCCCCTCACTGTCTTGAATTTTTGGGATATTACTTGTATCTTCCATCCTGAACACTGAAGCAAAATAATTATTCAGCTCCTCAGCCATTGCCTTGTTCCCCACTACTATGTCTCTAGCAGCATTTTTCAGCAGCCCAATGTCCACTTTGGCATCTCTTTTGCCCTTTATATATCTAAAGAAACTCTTATAGTCTTCCTTTATATTAATGGCTAGCTTACTCTCATATTTAATCATTCCCCTCCTTATTTCATTTTTTTGTTGCCCTCTGTTGGCCTTTGTAAGCTTCCCAATCCTCTGGCTTCCCACTGCCCTTTGCCACATTATATGCTTTCTCTTTTGCTTTTATTCTTTCCCTGACTTCTCTAGTCAGCCATGGTTGCCTCATCCTCCCTGTATCATGCTTCTTTTCCCACACCTCCACCCTCGAACCTGACCCCCACCCCAACCCCAGCAATGGAATCCCTTTGTCCTCACATTCCACCCCAGCATTTCCCAAATCCATAGCATCATCCTCCGCCACTTTCGTGACCTACAGACAGACCCCACCACCGAAATATATTTCCTTCCGCTCTCCTATCTGCATTCCGTAGGGACCATTCTCTCTGTGACTCCTTTTTTATGGTCCACACTCCCCAGCAACCCCCTCTCCACGCCTGGCATCTTCCCTTGTTGCCATAAGAGGTGCAAAACTTGTGCCCACACCTCCCCCCTCATCTCAGTCCAAGGCCACAAAGGATCATTCCAAATCCGGCACAGATTTAGTTGTATATCCTCCAACCTCATTTATTGCATATGATGTTCTCAATGTGTCTCCTCACAATTGGAGAGAAGGAATGCAAACTCACAGAATGGCATCGCTGGTCCCTACGCATCAACCAACCCCACCTTCCTGTGGCCATCAACCTCAACTCCCCCTCCCACTCTTCTGAGGGCATTTCCATTCTGGGACTCCTCCACCGCCTACACAAGACCTCCTGCAAACTGGAGGAGGAACACATCATCTCGGGAGCCTCCAACCACACGGTTTGAACATTGAATTCACCAGTTTCCAAATCTCCCTCTCCCATCTCATCCCACATCCAACCCTCTGACTCAGTTCGCTCTCTTGACCTGACCTACCTATCCTCTTCATTCCCACTTATCCACTCCACACCTATCATCAACACCTCCTATCTTCGCCTACCTATTGTCGCCCCACCTATTTTCCCTGCCCCATTTATCTCTCAGTCCCCTTCTTCCAACCCAGTCCTGAAGAAGGGTTATGCCCAGAATGTTGATTCTCCTGATCCTCGGATGCTGCCTGACCTGCTGTGCTTTTCCAGCACCCTACTCTCGACTTTGTTCTGATGATGTCAACTTCAATGATGGGGCCACTGAAATGTCCAACATTTTCCTCAACCAAGGATTCCACAGTTGACAGGGCCCTCAGCCGGGTTTAACCCATGTCCTGCACTTCGGCTTTCATCCCCTTTCCTCCCTCCCTCTTTAGTGATAGTGTCCTCCTTGTCCTCACCTACCATCCCACCTCTTTTTTAGATACAAGCCAGCAGTGCTGTGTGTCCTCCAGCAACTGTGGTCAATCTGCAGTTTTCTCCACACAGCCTGACCAGTGAATGGTATAGAAATGAGGTGAAACAGCTATACATCAAGAAGGTCCTGGGAGATTCAGGATAATGGTGACCCAGTCGGTCTGCTTTGCTGAGCTCTGCACCAGGACCCAAACAAAGTGGGGCACTCACCCTCCCTTTAATACTTAATGCACTGGAAATAACCATTTCTTGATCCCTAGAAGTATCTAGTATTAGTTTGAAATTGTTAAGAAAATGACCAAACGTAAGGGAGCATGAGGATTGTATCAGGCAGGGACCCCCCCCCCGCAATAATGGACACACATGTGGCCGCAGCATTAGCCTCCACAACTGCCCCAGGGGACTCAACTACGGAGCTGAGCCTGATCTCGGACTTCATGAAACTCTGAGAGATAATTGATTCATCGATGGATGAGACCCAGGCCAGGTTTGAATCGATTTTGGTCTTGCTTCGCAGACATCACCAGGAGATCCAGCATCTCGGGCAGCATGTCGGGGAGGCAGAGCAATGAGCTGCAGCTTCTGAGACCACGCTGGAATCCTCAGCGAGTCGGGTTCTGGCTCTGGAATGGCGAATGCAGGTCTTGGAGGAGCAGGGCAATGACCTCGAAAATCGAGGTCGTTGGAAGAACATCTGTTTGGTGGGGCTTCCTGAACGGGAGGAAGAAGGCCAGCTCGTCAGCTTCTTGGAGAAATGGCTCCGCAGTTTCTGAAGCTGGAAGTTGACGTAGGCCGGGTACGGATCAAGCGGGCCCACTGGGTCACAGTGCGTAGGCCTGGATCAGACCAGCGCCCCCGCCCGGTCCTAGTGCATCTCCATCATTATAGAGACAAACCTATGATGCTGGAAGCCTCTAGAGCATTGGGGAAGGATCCTCAGGCTCTGATATACAAAGGATCATGAATTATGCTGTTCCAGGACTTCTCTCTGGTCGTGATTTGTAAGAGGAAGGCCTTTGATGAGATTAAAAAGGTGGCTGAGGGGCTTGAATATCCAGTAATCCGTTTGATATCCGGCGATATTGCGTTGCAGCCAAGGAGGGTCTGTGTTCAATTTTGATTGACCAAAAAAGGCAAAGGACTGCTTGGATGCTTTAAAATAGACTGACTGGCTTGAATGATATGGACAATTATGTTTATTTTGTTTTTTCTCTGTAATTTGCCTTGTTTACTTGGTTGTTAGGGGGTGGTCTTGTTCTTTTTGATATATGTCAGAGTCATAATTATATCCTTTGTTTTTTCTCCACTGCCTTCTATCTCCCTTCCCATCATCCTTTGTTTTCCTGAGTTTTTTTCTTATTATTTCCTTTTGTTCCTTTCTGGTTTGGGATAGGGGTGGGAATGTGGTGGGAGGAAGCGGGGAGGGGTCTTTTTTTTAGTTCTACCAGGAGTGCCTACGGTTACAGTATGGAGGGGATGGATTGAGTGTCCACTTTTAACTTTCTTGTTATAAGTTTTTTTTTTCTTATTTCATGTTGTCTGGGGCAGGGGCATGGCTTCAGCTAGAAGGAGTCATGGCAGGGCTAATGGATGGTATGAGCGCCCCCTGTGGGCAAGGGGGAAAGTCTCCTTTCAGTTATGTTTTATGTTGGTATGTTGTAGAAGTAGCAGTTAGAAGTTTTGATTTGGTCGTTTTGGAAGTTGCATTTTTAAACTTATACGAACTGTTTGTGGTTTTCACTCGGTGTGCTGCAAATGTGGTTCTTCCTCCTGGGAGCCCACGAACTGTTTTGGATGATCATGTCTAGCCATTCGTTTAACTGGATTGTTAAGGGGAGTCTTTCACCAATTAAGAGAAAAAAGATACTGTCAAGCCTTAGAAAAGAGAGGGTTGATGTAGCCTTGTTGCAAACAATGCATTTAACTGATAAGGAGCATTTGAAGTTGCAATGGGGAGGATTCGGCCAGGTGTTTTTCTCATCCTTTAATTCGAAAAGTAGAGGAGTGGCTATTCTCATCCAGAAGAACCTTCCATTTCAAATGTTAGGCCAAATCAAGGATGAGTCCAGCAGTTCATAATTCTTAAAGCTTTAATACATGGAGAGGAATATGAGATTCTGAATGTATATTGTCCCCCGGCACATACCCTTAAATTCTTAACAGATGCAGCTTCTAGATTGATTGCCTTTGGAGCGCGTCACACAATTACAGGGAAACCTCGATTATCTGAACGAGATGGGCGGGCACTATTTCGTTCGGATAATTGATTATCGGTTAATCGATTAAATGCCTTTTCTATAGGGCTCGGAGTTTTTAAAGTCTGCTCCACGTTCAGGAGGTAAGGCAGCATCACAGCACATGAGCCCCTGTCCCCAATACCGCCCCCTGCCAACACTGTCCCCCGCCCCCCAACACTGCCCCTCCCACCCCCTCACCCCCATCCAACACCTCCCCCGCCCCCCAACAATGCCCCCTGCCTGCCCCCCGTCCAACACCACCCCCCTCCCCCCCAACCGTCCAATAGCTCCCCGCCCCCCAATTGTCCAACACTGCCCCCCGTTCCCAACAGTCCAACACTGTCCATGCCTGCTCTCAAGGGCAGCCATACTGGACACCAACAATAAGACTGCTGCTGCTGCCTTTCTGGGGTAAGACTCCAAATAGCGCGCGCACACACACACGCACAACTTTGACTGCAACTTTTTGACAGGTTCCACCTCTTCCCTGTACAGGACAATGTTGGGTAGATTATCTGGGGAAGGCGGTTTCGGGTACACCCCTCTGTAGAACTCCAGGGAAAGTGTGGGGAGAGAGAGAGAGGGCGGGAGGTCAGTCATTTGGAGATGGTACCTGTTTAATCACTGTAAACAAAAGACGCAATCACTGTTAGAAACACGTCTTTGATGTAATGTTTCTGTCAGGACTTCGAGATTTCCTTCGGATAGTCTGATTTTCGGATAATTGGTATTCGGATAATCGAGGTTCCTCTGTATAGGGGGAGACATTAATTGTATTATTGACCCCGAAGTGGACAGGATGCCGAAGAGTCTGACAGGTAATCCAGGCAGTTGATGGAGCTGAACAGCGAGTTGAGGTTGGTGGGCATGTGGAGATGTCTTCACCCCAAAGGTAGAGATTTTACCTGTTTTTCTAATCCACATAAGTGCTATACTAGAACTGACATGCTTTTTTGGCCCATCAACCTTTTTGAACTCAGTGCTGTCTTGCAGAATAGGGAACATAGCCATTTCTGATCCTGCGGTTGTGTACATGGAGGTCAAGACCAGTGGTAGCGGGACAGGCTCCCGACGCTGGTGCATGGACCCCTTCCTCCTAAAAGATATCAAGTTTGTAGAGTATTTTTCACGGGAGTTTAAAATATTTTGGGTTATTAATTTAGGTACGGCCAGTAATCCATCGGTGCTGTGGGAGACTACCAAGGCCAATGCATGGGGTTTGATTATTTCTTACTCTGCGACCCAGAAGCAACAGAGGGGAGAACAGCAACGTCTGCTCAAGGCTCGCCTGAAGGCGGCTGTTAGCATACTTTGACAGACTATCTGTAATTAACTTGCAGCAGATTACAACCCTTAGATATATTTTGAATACTGCACTCACCCAGATCGCAAAGAGAGAAATCTCTTTTGCAAAACAGAGATTATTTTGAGTATGGTGATAAATCGGGTAGATATCTAATGCACTTGGCCAGAAAAAAGAATGCCCCTCAATCTATTACATCCATCTGAGAGAGTGCTGGTACTCTTACTTGCAATGCTCAAAAGATTAATGCAGCATTTGGAAAGTTTTACTTTGAGCCGTACCGGTCGGAGGGCTGTGAGGACAGATTAATGAAGATGGAATCCTTTTTTAAAACCCTGGACCTTCTGGATGTAGCCTCAGAACAGGCGTTCTTCTGAATGCCCCCCAGACAATTCAGAAAATACAGGAGGTGGTGAAGCTGCTCCAGAGTGGTAAAGCACCTGTCCAGACAGATTTCAAATGGAGTTTTATCATGAGTTTATACACAAGCTGACCAGGCCACTCTTGGATACGTACAGTTACTCATTCAGTCAGGACTGCCTCCCATCTTCTTTGAGAGAAGCAAATATTTCTCTTATCCTTAAGACAGGAAAAGCCCCAGAGGATTGCACTTTGTACGGGTCCACATCATTACTGAATGTGGATTTTAAAATCCTGTCGAAAATGCTGGCATTAAGGCTGGAGAGGGTATTGCCTTTTATTGCAAAGGTGGATGATCAGCCATGATCATATTGAATGGTGGTGCAGGCACGAAGGGCAGAATGGCCTACTCCTGCACCTATTGTCTATTGTCTATTGTCCATTAACCAGACAGGTTTTATTAAGTGTCGTCGGTCTACCAACAATATTAGAAAAGTACTAAATATGGTCCAAATATGCCAGCAAAGATTGATCCTGGGTTTGGTAGTCTCTCTGGATGCAGAGAAAGCATTTGGTTGGGTGGAGTGGCTGTACCTCTTTTATGTCATGGAACAGTTTGGTCTTGGAGGGATTTTTGCCAAATGGGTAGCAGTGTTGTACAGTGATACGAAAGCAGCAGTTCTCACAAATGGTATAAGTTCACAACCACCAGATTAAGGAGTGGCACTCCAAAAGCTAGTGCTTCCAATTAAACCTGTTGGACTATAACCTGGTGTTGTGTGATTTATAACATTATACCTGTGGGAGGTCTTATTTAGTATATTCAATTTTGGGGATGGAACCCATTTCTCTTTCCGGTGGAAACAAGGAGGTTTTCTGTATTTAGGTATTTTTATCACCCCAGACTTCGATTAACTATATAAAGCCAACTGTGTGCAGTTGTTAGAGAAGATAAAGCAGGACCTTTGGCGCTGGGAAGATCTTCCGATATCTTGGTTGGACAGAATAGCTCTGGTTAACATGAATGTTCTTCCTCGCTTATTAAATCCCATGCAAGTGCTCCCTTTGAGGCTGCCGAGGCAAGTACTACAGAGGCTTTACAGTTGGCTTGGATTTTTTTTCTGGCATCATGAGCCACTTCTTATTAAGCTGGATAAATTGCAGCTTCCACAGGAGCGATGGGGGGAGTCTAGATTTTCCAGACTTTAACAAATGCCAATTGAGCTCTTCACTATCCTATGTGGCTGAATGGGACTATCAGGACCCGCGATCAATCTGGTTAGACATTGAGACCTCCCAGACAAAATGCCCCCTCATTTAATTTGTTGTTAATGGACAAGATGAGAATTGTTATGGACCACTGCAGAAATCCGATCATCCTAAAATAGTTAAAGCGTGGAGAATGATGCAGCAGGGCAAGGGCAATTTACAAAAACTGTCCCCTTTCACTCCCATAGTGGGAATGTTGGGATTCCGGCCAGGGTCGATGAACTCTGGCTTTAAGTTCTGGGAGTCCAGAGGAATCTCCTGTTTGGGAGATCTATTTGACAGGGAGGTCATGATGTCCTTCGAGCAACTGAGTCAGAAATTTGAGCTGCCTAAGAGAGATCTCTTTCATTACTTTCAGGTTAGAGACTTCATACAAAAAAATTGATGGTCAGTCCCTACAAGTCAGATATAGAGAGGAGAGTGCTCCAGTCTGTGGGCACCCTCTCGGTTAGCACTCCTAGGAGTATACTTCAGAGGGAATTCATGAGGGCAAAAAGGGGAGATGAGATAGCTTTGGCAAATAGAATTAAGGAGAATCCAAAGGATTTTAACAAATATATTAAGGACAAAAGGGTAACTGGGGAGAGAATAGGGTCCCTCAAAGATCAGCAAGGCAGCCTTTGTGTGGAGCCACAGAAAATGGGGGAGATACTAAATGAATATTTTGCATCAGTATTTACTGTGGAAAAGGATATGGAAGATATAGACTGTAGGGAAATAGATGGTGACATCTTGCAAAATGTCTAAATTACAGAGGAGGAAGTGCTGGATGTCTTGAAACGGGTAAAGGTGGATAAATCCCCAGGACCTGATCAGGTGTACCTGAGAACTCTGTGGGAAGCTAGAGAAGTGATTGCTGGGCCTCTTGCTGAGATATTTGTATCATCGATAGTCACAGGTGAGGTGCCGGAAGACTGGAGGTTGGCAAATGTGGTGCCACTGTTTAAGAAGGGCGATAAAGACAAACCAGGGAACTATAGACCGGTGAGCCTGACCTCAGTGGTGGGCAAGTTGTTGGAGGGAATCCTGAGGGACAGGATGTACATGTATTTGGAGCAGCAAGGACTGATTAGTGATGGTCAACATGGCTTTGTGCCTGGGAAATCATGTCTCACAAACTTGATTGAGTTTTTTGAAGAAGTTACAAAGAAGATTGATGAGGGCAGAGCAGTAGATGTGATCTATATGGACTTCAGTAAGGCATTTGACAAGGTTCCCCATGGCAGACTGATTAGCAAGGTTGGATTTCATGGAGTACAGGGGAAACTAGCCATTTGAATACAGAACTGGCTCAAAGATAGAAGACAGAGGGTGGTGCCACAAGGATCGGTGCTGGGCCCTCTACTTTTTGTCATTTACATAAATTATTTGGATGCGAGCATAAGAGGTACAGTTAGTAAATTTGCAGATGACACCAACATTAGAAGTGTAGTGGACAGCAAAGACGGTTACCTCAGATTACAACAGGACCTTGACCAGATGGGCCAATAGGCTGAGAAGTGGCAGATGGAGATTAATTCAGATAAATGCGAGGTGCTGCATTTTGGGAAAGCAAATCTTAGCAGGACGTATACACTTAATGGTAAGGTCCTAGGGAGTGTTGCTGAACAAAGAGACCTTGGAGTGCAGGTTCATAGCTCCTTGAAAGTGGAGTCGCAGGTAGCTAGGATAGAGAAGAAGGCATTTTGGTATGCTTTCCTTTATTGGTCAGAGTATTGAGTACAGGAGTTGGGAGGTCATGTTGCGGCTGTACAGGACATTGGTTAGGCCACTGTTGGAATATTGCATGCAATTCTGGTCTCCTTCCTATTGGAAAGATTTTGTGAAACTTGAAAGGGTTCAGAAAAGACTTACAAGGATGTTGCCAGGGTTGGAGGATTTGAGCTATAGGGAGAGGCTGAACAGGCTGGGGCTGTTTTCCCTGGAGTGTCGGAGGCTGGGGGGTGACCTTATAGAGGTTTACAAAATTATGAGGGGCATGGATAAGTCAAATAGTCAAAGTCTTTTCCCTGGGGTGGGGGAGTCCAGAACTAGAAGGCATAGGTTTTGGGTGAGAGGGGAAAGATATAAACGAGACCTAAGGGG
The DNA here is from genome assembly GCF_047496795.1 of Chiloscyllium punctatum. Lineage (NCBI taxonomy): Eukaryota > Metazoa > Chordata > Chondrichthyes > Orectolobiformes > Hemiscylliidae > Chiloscyllium > Chiloscyllium punctatum. Next base: position 1,843,413 of record NC_092749.1, read on the forward strand.
CAACCTTTTCATGCAGAGGGTGGTACATATATGCAATGAGCTGCCAGAGGAAGTGGTGGAGGCTGGTACAATTACAATATTTAAGAGGCATTTGGATGGGTATATGAATAGGAAGGGTTTGGAGGAATATGGGCCGTTTGCTGGCAGGTGGGACTAGATTGGGTTGAGATATCTAGTCAGCACAGACGGGTTGGACCAAAGGGTCTGTTTCCATGCTGTACATCTCTATGACTCTATGACTCTATTTGTTTAAATGTTTCAAAGGACATTGAGTGGCTAGGCAGAACCTGGACTCAAGAATTGGGGGTGGAAATCTCACCAGAGATGTGGGAAGATATCTGGGAAAATTTTAGGAAGATCTCGATATGCAATAGGACCCAGGCTATTCAATTGATGATACTCCATCGAGCTCACAAGGCACCAGAACGGCTTGTGCAATTTAAGACAGGAGTGTCCCCAATGTGTCCCAAGTGTAAAATGGAGGTTGGTACACTTCTCATTGTTTGTGGTCATACCACAAGTTTTGCAGGTATTGGAATACCATAGTGAGTGTTTTGGAAGAAGTTCTGGGAACTAAGGTTAAGTTAGATCCGGTGTCCCTTCTTTTAGGTATTCCAAATCTTCCCTGTTTGGATGTGCATGGGAAGAAATTGTTTAATATTCTTTCATTCTGTGCAAGGAAGAACATTCTAATGAGCTGGGTGTTAGAGAATCCCCCAGGACTTTTGGGTTGGCGAAGATTAGTTTTGGAACACGTCCCCCTGGACTTCCGTATGAGTATGGTGCACCAGTAAACGGAATTGTTTTACAGAACCTGGCGGCCATTTTTGAATTATATTGATGCAGACGTGTTAGCTATACTGATCAGAGCCTTTGTGTATCCGTGAGGGTTATGTCTGGCAGTCCGGGGGCTCATGGGGCGAAGAATCCTGAACAAATACGGGTCTGCTTACTATTGCTACCAGTGGTGAGGAGGTTCGCTGAAATTGCACTGAGTGTAGTAATTTAATTGAATAATATTTGTTACCTTGCTATAACTTGGTTTAATTTTATTTTGTTTGTTAATTTTTTTTTTCTTTTTCTTTGGTTATTTATTAAATTGTAGTTTTTGTAGAAGTTTTTATTTTGCTTTTTTCATGCTTCAGTAGTTTGTGGAGTAGAGTTATAGTTTGTTTCCTATTATTGTTATTATATTATAAAGTTCTTACACTATTTTGTACTGGTTTTTTAATATTTATTTTAAAAAGAAGATCCAAAATCATCAATAGTCAGGAGTGAAATGTGTAACATGTTTTGCATCTGTGTGTATGACCTGACTTTCTATCATCTGTCGTTAGTGTTGTTTCTGCTTATCTTGCTGTAGTGAATAGTTTTAACAGCATTTATTTTATATTTTTGTGATATGTATTTCTGTATCTTTAAAAGTGAAATTGAAAGTTGCAGGCAGGTGGAAATCCAACAGAAATTATAAATTTTCTAATTGTTTCAGGAATTTGCGTTCAGCTGATTCTGTGTAGAATCTACAGTTGAAAATCAGAGTACTTAATCCCCATACCAGCTGTAGTAGGTCATGAAGAGCTGCCTCCCTGCCTTACCCATGCTTGATGTAGAGAGTTGTCCCTCAGCTATAGAACAAAATCTCTACAAAAGCGAGAAATACTTAATGCCGTCTCATGAGAGCTAACACAGAGGATGGCTGATCACTGTAAAACATGATGGGGAAAATGGTGCCAAGTTCAATATCTGCTGATCAGAGCCTGGCCGCTCTTCCCTATTAGGCACATTCACTGATTGAGATACAAGAGTCACGATGCTGAGTGTGTCATTGCTGGAATCCTGTTAATTTGGCTGCTATCCTTAAGTACCTGACCGTTAGGGTACTGGAGCTAGCAGGAAACACAACCCAAAATTTCATTCCTTGCAAATTGCAGCTTGCCATCTGTTAAAAGAAGAAGCTTATCAAGCTGCTTGGAGGACTCATTGTAGCCCAAATTGGAGTTACATCCAATATCACAGCTATGCTGCCTAAGAACACCAGACACTTAATAAGGTTTTTACTTAAAGGGGCAAATTCAAAGAAAAAAATCACATTAGTGATACCACTGTACATCCTCAAGCAAATTAGTACAGATGCTTTAAATACTCAGCAGCTCTGATAACCTCAGTGAGGAGAGAAACAGAGTTAAAAACTGAAAGAACTATGGATGCTATAAATCAGAAACAAAAACAGAAATTTCTGGAAAAGCTCAGCAGGTATAAAGCATGTTCTCAAGTATGGAGAGAAATCAGAGTTAATGTTTCAGGTCATACTTTTCATCAGAACAGGGAAAAATTATAAGTGTAGTAGTTCTGAAGGAGCATTTCCTGATTCTGTCTCATATGCAGTCCCAGCATTCCCATTTGGTCATTCAGCAGTTGGTGGGTCACCTGGATGCCAACAGTAAGAGTGTTGCCAAAGTACGCACTGGCATTGTGGACGTGCTGTCAGAGTCTGCTGTCATAGCAGCTGGTGGATCTGTAGGTGAGTAGGAAAGATTCTTAATGGTTATTTATTCTGAATGTTGTCTTGTATGAATAATAATGTATTAATAGTTGAACAGTGTGCAGTTTTGTGTTCCTGGGCTTTGTTAGATTGTCTGTTGCAGTCATTTACATATGATAGCTGTAATTTGGTATACCTGAACAAATCAGACAACTAACATTGTAACTTTGTTGTACAATGAGGCTATAACACCAGTGTATGTTCAGCTGCCAATCTGAATATGATTATGTCAGAAAACAGATAGGGTCAACATGGCATAAGAAATTGGAAGAGAAATTGAACAAGTGGCCCTTCAAGCCTGCTTCACTATTCAATAAGATCGTGGCCAATCTGATTGTGGTCTCAATTCCAATTTCTTGTCAGCCTCAGTAATACTTGGCTCCTTTATATAAATACTCTGTCTAACTCAGCATTGAAAATATTCAATGTTCCAGCTTCCACTGCTCATTGATGAGAATTTCAAATCTCTCAATCTGAGAGAAGATATTCCTCCTTTTCTTGATGGACTTAAGGATGTCTTTTGTACTTTATGATTCTATGATCTCCATCTTGAATGGGCAGCACAGTGGCTCAGTAGGTAGTATTGCTGCTTCACGACACCAGGAACCCGGGTTTGATACTACCCTCAGGTGACTGCCTACATGGAGTTTGCACATTCTCTGGAATCCTGCGTGGCTTTTCTCCGGGTGCTCCAATTTCCCTCTACAGTCCAAAGATGTGCAGGTTAGGTGGATTGGCTATGGGAAATGCAGGGTTACAAGGATGGGGTGGGTCTGGGGGGGATGCTCTTCACAGGGTTGGTGTGGACTTGATGGGCTGAGTGGCCTGCTTCTATGCTGAAGGGATTCTATGATTCTTTTATGAATTGTCTTATTTTCAAATGACCCTGAGTTCTAGATTCCCACAAGAGGAAATATCCTTGTCCAGCTGCATTATATATGTTTCAATAAGATTACCTCACATTTTTGCAAACTCCAAACAAGTATAGGGTAAATGTGCTCAACCTTTCCTCATAAGAAAAACTCCTCTTCCCAAGATCCAGCCTAATGATCCTTCTCTGAACTGCTTCTAATGCATATTTGTCCCAATTGAAGTAAGGTAACCAAAACTGTACAAAGTACTCCAGGTGCAGTCTCACTAATGCCCGAACCAGAGGACACAGCTTAAAAATACGGGGTAGGCCATTTAAGACAGAGATGAGGAGAAACTTCTTCACCCAGAGAGTGGTGGGTGTGTGGAATGCTCTGCCCCAGAGGGCAGTCTCTGGATTCGTTTAAGAAAGAGTTGGATAGAGCTTTCAAGGATCGTGGAATCAAGGGTTATAGAGATAAGGCAGGAACAGGATACTGATTAAGGATGATCAGCCATGATCATATTGAATGGTGGTGCAGGCTCGAAGGGCAGAATGGCCTACTCCTGCACCTATTGTCTATTGTCTATTGTCTACGGAGCTATAACTAGACTTGGCTATTTTAATACCTCACCCCCTTGCAATAAAGACCAACATTTCATCTGTTTTTCTAATCACTTGCTATACCTGTGTGGTAACATGTTATGAATCACGTCTGTGGACAGCTTGAAGCATTTCTGCAACTTCTTCTATTTAGATAACATTTTGTTTTTCTTCTCTTTCTGCCAATGTGGTCAGTGTCACATTTTTCCACATTGCTCTCCAGCTGCCAAATTTTTGTCCATTCACTTAACTTATCTACTTCCCTTTACAGCTATTTGAGTCCTCACAACATATTTGCCTAGCTGCCTTCATACCATCAGCAAATCTGATTACAATGCACACAATTGTTTCATCTGAATCATTAATATAAATTCTAAATAGCTAGGACTTAGCCCTAATCTCTGTGGCTCTCCACTAATTTCATTGTGTCAACCCGAAACTCACCAATGTATCATCTGTTTCCTATTAGTCAGCCAATCTTTTATCCATCTGAATGGATATTGGGCGGTGCATTGAGTATGGGAGTTGAGAGCTAATTTAGGCTCATGCCTGAAACGTCGATTCCCCTGCTCCTTGGATGCTGCCTGACCTGCTACGCTTTTCCAGCAACACATTTTCAGCTCTGATCTCCAGCATCTGCAGTCCTCACTTTCCCTATAGGAGTTGAGAGTCTTGTTGAGGTTGAACAGGACACTGGTTAGTCCAGTTTTGGAATACTGTGTTCAATTCTGGTGTCCCTGCTATAGAAAGGATGTTAAATTTGAAAGGGTTCAGAAAAGATTTACAAGGATGTTGCCAGGGTTGGAGGGTTTGAGCCATAGGGAGAGGCGGAATATTCCATTTTCCCTGGAGAGTTGGAGGCTGTCGGGGACCTTATAGAAGTTCGTAAAATCATAAGGGGCATGGATAAGGTGAACAGTCAAAGTTTTTTCCCCAAGGTAGAAGAGTCCAAAACTCAAGGGCATAGGTTTGATGTGAGAGGGGAAAGATTTAGAAGGGACCTGAGGGGTAACATTTTCATACAGAAGGTGAAGCTCATATGGAATGAACTACTGAAGGAAGTTGTGGAGTCTGGTACAATATTTAAAAGACATCTGGATGGGTATATGAATAGGAAGGGTTTGGAGGGAAATAGGCCAAATGCTGGCAAATGGGACTAGATTAATTTAGGATATCTAACTGGCACGGACAAGTTGGATCAAAGGGTCTGTTTCCATTCTGTATATCTCTATGGCTCTGTGACTCTAATGTATCATCTCAATATCATTGCTGTCTTGTGCAGTAACCTTTTATATAGTAGCTTATTGAATGCCTTTGTGCAATCCAAGTGCACATCTGTAGGTTCACCTTTATGCACCATGCTTGTTACATCCTTAAGAAACCAATAAAATTTGTCAAGCATGCTTTCCTTTCACAAACCACTTTGATTCTACCTGATTATATTATGATTTTCTAAATGTCCTGGTATTACCTCCTTAATAATGGATTCTAGCATTTTTCCAACGACTAACATTTGGTTAACTGGCTAAACCTTTTACCATTTTGTCTCCTTCCTTTCTTGACCAGATGTACAGTATTACATTTTCAACCCACTGGTAACTTTTCAGAATCAAAGGAATTTTGGAAGATTGCAACCAGCTTATCAGATAACCCTACAGCTAGTTTGTTTAAGGTCCTATAATGCAAGGCAGCAGGTCCACGGGATTCAGCATAGAACATGGAACATTAGACTGTACAGCACAGGAGCTGAAAATGTGTTGCTGGAAAACCGCAGCAGGTCAGGCAGCATCCAAGGAACTGGAGAATCGACGTTTCGTGCTTAAGCCCTTCTTCAGGAATGAGGAGAGTGTGTCCAGCAGGCTAAGATAAAAGGTAGGGAGGAGGGACTTGGGGGAGGGGTGTTGGAAATGTGATAGGTGGAAGGAGGTCAAGGTGAGGGTGATAGGCCGGAGTGGGGTGGGGGAGGAGAGGTCAGGAAGAAGATTGCAGGTTAGGAAGGTGGTGCTGAGTTCAAGGGATTTGAATGAGACAAGGTGGGAGGAGGGGAAATGAGGAAACTGGAGAAATCTGAGTTCATCCCTTGTGGTTGGAGGGTTCCTAGGCAGAAGATGAGGCGCTCTTCCTCCAACTGTCGTGTTGCTATGGTCTGGCGATGGAGGAGTCCAAGGATCTGCATGTCCTTGGTGGAGTGGGAAGGGGAGTCCACCAAGGAAATGCAGATCCTTGGACTCCTCCATCGCCAGACCATAGCAACATGACGGTTGGAGGAAGAGCGCTTCATCTTCCGCCTAGGAACCCTCCAACCACAAGGGATGAACTCAGATTTCTCCAGTTTCCTCATTTCCCCTCCCCCCACATAGTCTCAGTCAAATCCCTCGAACTCAGCACCGCCTTCCTAACCTGCAATCTTCTTCCTGACCTCTCCGCCCCCACCCCACTCCGGCCTATCACCCTCACCTTGACCTCCTTCCACCTATCGCATTTCCAACGCCCCTCCCCCAAGTCCCTCCTCCCTACCTTTTATCTTAGCCTGCTGGACACACTCTCCTCATTCCTGAAGAAGGGCTTATGCCCAAAACGTCGATTCTCCTGCTCCTTGGATGCTGCCTGACCTGCTGCGCTTTTCCAGCAACACATTTTCAGCTCTGATCTCCAGCATCTGCAGTCCTCACTTTCTCCTCTACAACACAGGAACAGACCCTGTGGCCCAGGATGTTGTGCTGAACATGACACTAAATGACATTTTTGCCTGCCATTGGTCCGTAGCCCTCCATTCCTTGCATATTCATATGCTTATCTAAAAGTCCCTTAAATGCCCCTATTGTATCTGCCTCCAGTACTACCCTGGCAGTGCATTTCAGACTCCTACCACTCTCTGTGTAAAAAACTTGCCCCTCACGTCACCTTTGAACTTTCCCACTCTAACCCTCAATGCATGCTCCCTAGTATTAGACATTTCAAATCTGGGAGGAAGATTCTGACTATCAACCTTATCTATGCATCTAACGATTTTATAGACTGCTATCAGGTCTCCTCTCAGCCTCTGTTGCTCAAGAGAAAACAACCCAAATTTATTTAGCCTCTCCTTATAGCTCATTCTCTCTAGTCCAAGCAGCGTCCTGGTAAACCTCTTCTACACCCTCTCCAATGCCTCCAAATTCTTCCTGTAATGTGGCGATCAGAATTGAACATGATATTCTAATTGTGGCCTAACCAAAGTCTTTTGAAGGTGAAACATGGCATTCTGACTCTTATAGTCAGTTACCAGACCAATGAAGGCAAGCCTGCCATTCGCCTTCTTTACCACCCTATCTACTCATGTGGATTCTTTCAGGGAACTATGGACTTGAACCCTAAATCTTTCTGTCCATCAGTGCTGTTCAGGGTCCTGCCATTAACTGTATCTTTTCCTTAACATTTGATCTCCCAAAGTACAGCATCTCACACTTACCCAAATTAATCTCCATTTGCCATTTCTCTACTCTTAGCTGCAATTGATCTATATCCCGCTGTATTCTTTGACAACCTTGTACAGTATCCACAACTCCACCGATGTTTGTATCGTCTGCAAACTTACTAACCCATCCATCAATATTTTCATGTAAGTCATTTATATATATCATAAACAGCAGAGGTCCCAATGCGGATCCCTGCAGAACATCATTAGTCACGGACCTCCAGCCTGAAAAACACCCTTCCACCACCACCTCTTTCTTCTAAGGGCAAGTCATTTCTGAGTCAACGTGGCCAAGTCACCGTAGATCACATGCATTTTAATCTTCTGGATGAGCCGACCATGAGGGACCTTGTTGAAAGACTTATTAAATTCCATGTAATGGCAGGACTCTTCCTTCATCGATCACTTTAGTCACCTCCTCAAAAAATTCAATCAAGTTAGTAAGACATGACCTGCCCTTCAGAAAACCTGCTAACTGTCCCTAATTAGGCCATGCTTTTCCAAATGTGAGTAAATCCTATCCCTAAGAATTCTCTCCAATAGCTTCCCAACCTCCAATGTGAGACTGACTGGACTGTAGTTACCTGGAATACCCCTATTTCCCTTCTTAAACAGAGGAACATAGAGTCATAGAGATGTACATCATGGAAACAGACCCTTTGGTCCAACCCGTCCATGCAGACCAGATATCACAACCCAATCTAGTTCCACCTGCCAGCACCTGGCCCGTATCCCTCCAAACCCTTCCTATTCATATACCCATCCAAATGCCTCTTAAATGTTGTAATTGTACCAGCCTCCACCACATCCTCTGGCAGCTCATTCCATACACGTACCACCCTCTGCGTGAAAAAGGTGCCCCTTAGGTCTCTTTTATATCTTTCCCCTCTCACCCTAAACCTATGCCCTCTAGTTCTGGACTCTCCGATCCCAGGGAAAAGACATTGACTATTTATCCTATCCATGCCCCTCATAATTTTGTAAACCTCTATAAGGTCACCCCCCAGCCTCCGACGCTCCAGGGAAAACAGCCCCAGCCTGTTCAGCCTCTCCATGTAGCTCAGATCCTCCAACTCTGGCAACATCCTTGTAAATCTTTTCTCAACCCCTTCAAGTTTCACAACATCGTTCCGCTAGGAAGGAGACCAGAATTGCACACAATATTCCAACAGTGGCCTAACCAATGTCCTGTACAGCCGCAACATGACCTCCCAACTCCTGTACTCAATACTCTGACCAATAAAGGAAAGCGTACCATACGCCTTCTTCACTATCCTATCTACCTGCGACTCCACTTTCAAGGAGCTATGAACCTGCACTCCAAGGTCTCTTTGTTCAGCAACACTCCCTAGGACCTTACCATTAAGTGTATACGTCCTGCTAAGATTTGCTTTCCCAAAATGCAGCACCTCGCATTTATCTGAATTAAACTTCATCTGCCACTTCTCAGCCCATTGGACCATCTGGTCAAGATCCTGTTGTAATCTGAGGTAGCCCTCTTCGCTGTCCACTACACCTCCAATTTTAGTGTCATCTGCAAACTTACTACTATACCTCTTATGCTCGAATCCAAATCATTTATGTAAATGACAAAAAGTAGACGATCCAGCACCGATCCTTGTGGCACTTCACTGGTCACAGGCCTCCAGTCTGAAAAACAACCCTCCACCACCACCTTCTGTCTTCTACCTTTGAGCCAGTTCTGTATCCAAATGGCTAGTTCTCCCTGTATTCCATGAGATCTAACCTTGCTAATCAGTCTCCCATGGGGAACCTTGTCGAACGCCTTACTGAAGTCCATATAGATCACATCTACCGCTCTGCCCTCACCAATCCTCTTTGTTACTTCTTCAAAAAACTTTGTGAGACATGATTTCCTACGCACAAAGCCATGTTGACTTTCCCTAATCAGTCCTTGCCTTTCCAAATACATGTACATCCTGTCCCTCAGGATTCCCTCCAACAACTTGCCCACCACTGAGTTCAGGCTCACCAGTCTATAGTTCCCTGGCTTGTCTTTACCACCCTTCTTAAACAGTGGCATCACATTAGCCAACCTCCAGTCTTCCGGCACCTCACCTGCGACTATTGATGTTACAAATATCTCAGCAAGAGGCCCAGCAATCACTTCTCTAGCTTCCCACAGAGTTCTCAGGTACACCTGATCAGGTCCTGGGGATTTATCCACCTTTAACTATATCTTCCACATCCTTTTTCACAGTAAATACTGATGCAAAATATTCATTTAGTATCTTCCCCATTTTCTGTGGCTCCACACAAAGGCCACCTTGCTGATCTTTGAGGGGAAAAATGTGGTGCTGGAAAAATACAGCAGGCCAGGCAGCATCCGAGGAGCAGGAGAATCGACGTTTCGGGCATAAGCCCTTCTTCAGTAATGAGGCAGTGTAAAGATCAGGGTACCAAACTACCACTGTGCCTCCCTTGTCTGCCGGTTTGATGGTGAGGTTGGGGTTGGAGCGGAGGGAGTGGAGGGCTGCACGTTGGGAGGGTGAGAGGTTGGAGTGGGTGTGAGGGGTGGACAGGTTGAGGCGGTCAATGTTGCGGCGGCAGTTGGATATGAAGAGATCGAGGGCGGGTATGAGGCCAGCACGGGTTGTCCAGGTGCATGGGGTGTGTTGGAGGCGAGAGAAGGGGTCGTCAGAGGGTGGGCAAGTGTCCTTGTTGAAGAAGTAGGTGCGGAGACGAAGGTGGTGGAAGAAATGCTCGATATCTAGCCGCGTGTCGAGCTCATTGATCCGGGAGCGTAGGCGGATGAAGGTGAGGCCTCTGCTGAGGACTATCATTCATCCTCAGAGAGGGGGAGGTCTGGAGGGATAGTGAAAATACGGCAGGGCTGGGAGCTAAGACCTGGTGTGGGGCTGGAGCTGGGAGTGGGGGTGGAGTTAGTCGTGGGGGCGAAGTTAGTCGTGGGGGCGAAGTTAGTCGTGGGGGCGGAGATTGACGTGGGGGTGGAGATCGAAGTGGGGGAGGAGATTGACATGGGGACGGAGATCGATGTGGGGGTGGCGTGGTCCTTTGTTGGTGGCGTGAGGTGGGGACATGGTCAAGGTTTGGTGGTATGAGGTGGGGACATGGTCAAGGTTTGGTGGTGTGAGGTGGGGTCATGATCCATAACCTCATAACCTCATCACTTCAGGAGTATCCATAACCTCATCACCTCAGGAGATCTCCCATCCACTGCCTCCAACCTCATAGTCCCACAACCCCGCACTGCCTGTTTCTACCTCGTGCCCAAAATCCACAAACCTGACTGCTCCAGCCGATCCATTGTCTCAGCCTGCTCCTGCCCCACCGAACTCATCTCTGCATACCTCGACACTGTCCTGTGCCCCTTAGTCCAAGCATTCCCCACCTACGTTTAGGACACCACCCACGCCCTCCACCTCCTCCATGATTTTCACTTCCCCGGCCCCCAATGCCTTACCTTCACCATGGACATCCAGTCCCTATACACTTTCATCCCCCATCACAAAGGCCTCCAAGCCCTCCACTTCTTCCTTTCCCGCTAATCCAACCAGTACCCTCCCACTGACACCCTCCTTTGACTGACAGAACTGGTCCTCACTCTTAACAACTTCTCCTTCCAATCCTCCCACTTCCTCAAAACCAAAGGAGTAGCCATGGGCACCTGCATGGGTCCCAGCTATGTCTGCCTCTTCGTCGGATATGTGGAACAATCCATCTTCCGCAGCTACACTGGCACCAACCCCCACCTTTTCCTCCGCTACATCGATGATTGTATTGGCACTACCTCGTGCTCCCATGAGGAGGTTGAACAGTTCATCCACTTTACTAACACCTTCCACCCCGACCTAAAATTTACCTGGACCATCTCAGACTCCTCCCTCCCCTTCCTGACCTCTCTATTTCTATCTCGGGCGACCGACTCAACACAGACATTTACTACAAACCGACTGACTCCCACAGCTACCTAGATTACACCTCCTCCCACCCTGCCCTCTGTAAAAACGCCATCCCATATTCCCAATTCCTCCGCCTCTGCCGTATCTGCTCCCAGGAGGACCAATTCCACTACCGAACAACTCAATGGCCTCCTTCTTCAAAGACCGCAATTTCCCCTCTGACGTGGTCGACCACGCTCTCCATCGCATCTCCTCCACTTCCCGCACCTCCGCCCTTGAGCCCCGCCCCTCCAATCGCCACCAGGACCGAACCCTACTGGTCCTCACCTTCCACCCCACCAACCTCCATATACATCAGATCATCCTCCATCATTTCCACCACCTCCAGACAGACCCCACCACCAGGGATATATTTCCCTCTCCACCCCTATCAGCATTCAGGAGAGACGACCTCCCTCCGCGACTCCCTCGTCAGGTCCACACCCCCCGCCAACCCAACCTCCACTCCCGGCACCTTCCCCTGCAACCGCAAGAAGTGCAAAACTTGCGCCCACACCTCCCCCCTCACCTCCCTCCTAGGCCCCAGTGGATCGTTCCATATCCATCGCAAATTCACCTGCACCTCCACACACATCATTTACTGTATCCACTGCATCCGATGTGGTCTCCTCTATATTGGGGAGACAGGCTGCCTACTTGCGGAACGTTTCAGGGTACACCTCTGGGACACCCGCACCAACCAACCCAACTGCGCCGTGGTTGAACACTTTAGCTCCCTCTCCCACTCCGCCAATGACATGCAGGTCCTTGGCCTCCACCATTGCCAGACCCTGGCCACACGCCGCCTGGAGGAAGAGCGCCTCATCTTCCGCCTAGGAACCCTCCAACCATACGGGATGAATGTAGATTTCTCCAGTTTCGTCATTTCCCCTCCCCCCACCTTATCTCAGTCCCAACCCTGGGATTCAGCACCGCCCTCTTGATCTGCAATCTTCTTCCCGACCTCTCCGCACCCACACCCTCTCCGGCCTATCACCCTCACCCTCACCTCCTTCCATCTATTGTATTCCCAGCGCCTCTCCCCCAAATTCCCTCCCCCCTACCTTTTATCTTAGCCTGCTTGGCACACCAGCCTCATTCCTGAAGAAGGGCTTATGCCCGAAACGTCGATTCTCCTGCTCCTTGGATGCTGCCTGGCCTGCTGTGTTTTTCCAGCACCATATTTTTCAACTCTGGTACTCCAGCATCTGCAGTTCTCACTTTCTCCTAGTTGAGGCACCCTATTCTTTCCCTAGTTACCCTTTTGTCCATAATATATTTGTAAAAACCCGTTTGATTCTCCTTAATTCTATTTGCCAAAGCTATCTCATGTCCCCTTTTTGCCCTCCTGGTTTCCCTCTTAAGTATACTCCTACTTCCTTTATACTCTTCTAGGGATTCACCCGATCTATCCTGTCTATACCTTACATATGCTTCCTTCTTTTTCTTAACCAAACCCTCAATTTCTTTAGTCATCCAGCATTCCCTATCACCCTGACAGGAATATATTTTCGCTGGATTCTTGCTATCTCATTTCTGAAGGCTTGCCATTTTCCAGCCGTCCCTTTACCTGCGAACATCTGCCTCCGATCAGCTTCCGAAAGTTCTTGCCTAATACTGTCAAAATTGGCCTTTCTCCAATTTAAAACTACAACTTTTAGATCTGGTCTATCCTTTTCCGTCACGATTTTAAAATGAGTAGAATTATGTTCGCTGGCCCTAAAGTGCTCCCCCACTGACACCTCAGTCACCTTGCCCTGCCTTATTTCCCAAGAGTAGGTCAAGTTTTGCACCTTCTCTAGTAGGTACATCCACATACTGAATCAGAAAATTGTCTTGTACAAGAAAATTAAGAAATTCCTCTCCATCTAAGCCTTTAACACTATGGCAGTCCCAGTCGATGTTTGGAAAGTTAAAATCCCCTACCATAACCACCCTATTCTTACAGATAGCTGAGATTTCCTTACAAGTTTGACCCCACCTATAATGGGTCTATAATACAATCCCAATAAGGTGATCATCCCTTTCTTATTTCTCAGTTCCACCCAAATAACTTCCCTGGGTGTATTTCTGGGAATACCCTCCCTTAGTACAGCTGTAATGCTAACCCTTGTCAAAAATGCCACTCCCCCTCCTCTCTTGCCTCCCTTTGTATCCTTCCTGTAGCATTTGTATTCTGGAACATTAAGCTGCCAGTCCTGCCCATCCCTGAGTCATGTTTCCGTAATTACTATGATATCCCAGTCCCATGTTCCTAACCATGCCCTGAGTTCATCTGCCTTCCCTGTTAGGCCCCTGGAATTAAAATAAATGCAGTTTAATTTATTAGTCCTACCTTGTCCCTGCCTGCCCTGACTGTTTGACTCGCCTCTGTTCTCAACTGTACCAGTCTCAGATTGATCTCTTTCCTCACTATCTCCCTGGGTCCCACCTTACTGGTTTAAATCGTCCCAAGCAGTTCTAGCAAATTGCACTGCCAGTATGTTAGTCCCTTTCCAATTTAGGTGCAACCCGTCCTTCTTGTACAGGTCACTTCTACCCCAAAAGAGATTCCAATGATCCAAAAATGTGAATCCTTCTCCCATACACCAGCTCCTCAGCCATGCATTCATCTGCTCTATCCTCCTATTCCTGCCCTCACTAGCTCGTAGCACTGGGAGTAATCCAGATATTACTACCTTTGAGGACCTCCTTTTTAAATTTCTGCCTAACTCTCTGTAATCTCCCTTCAGAGTCTCAACCTTTTCCGTTCCTATGTCATTGGTTCCAGTGTGGACAATGACCTCTTGCTGGCCTCTCTCCCCCGTGAGAACATTCTGCACCCTCTCTGAGATATCCTTGATCCTGGCACCAGAAAAACAACACACCATTCTGCTCTTTCTCTGCTGGCCACAGAAACGTTTGTCTGTTCCTCAAACTATAGAATCCCCTAACACAATTGATCTCTTGGAAGCCGACGTACCCCTCGTTGCATTAGAGCCAGTCTCAATACCAGAAACTTGGCTAGTCGTGCTACGTTCCCCTGAGAAGCCATCACCCCTTACATTTTCCAAAACAGCATACCTGTTTGAAATGGGTATATCCACAAAAGACTCCTGCACTAGGTGCCGACCTCTCTTACTCTTCCTGGAGTCAACCCATCTATGTGACTGTATTTGAGACATTCCCCCCCTTCCTATAACTGCCATCCATCACATCCTGTTGTTGTTGCAAATTCCTCATCACTTCTATTAGTCTCTCCAACCGATCCACTCGATCTGATAAGATTCACATCCAACAGCATTTATGGCAGATATAATCCACAGTAACCCTTAAACTCTTTTTAAACTCCTACGTCTGACAAGAAGTACATATCACTGCAAAGGCCATTTTTGCTCCTTCACAATCTACAGACCCAGAAAATAACACTGTCTTATTCCTCTACAAAACACTGCACTAGGTTAAATTAAGAGCTATGGCTTAATCAAGAGACTTATCTTCAAAAACATGTAATCAAGAAAGAACCCACTGTACTCACTAATACCGCCTTTCTCTTGGATAGACTTAAAACAACAATTAACTTATCTGATTCTGTGTTGTGAACTTCGACCAGACCGGTTCCTCCAAGATTAGTTGTGAAATTCACTGTTTGTTAATTTTTCCAGATGCACTCCGATGTCCAGCAACACATGAATTCAAAAACAGCAAAGGGAGTAACTGTGCAGGTTCTCTCTCTCTCTCTCTCTCTCTCCCTCCCTCCTGCACCGTCCTCACCATGTGCTTCCTTTGTCTGCTCTTCTCCCTTTTAAAACTGCTGTTGTTTCGACTTTTTTGTTCCAAAGTTCCAAAACAATGCAACAGCAGCAGTAGTTGCTGCTTCTGGAATTCAAGGAAATCACCTCCAGCACCTAGAGTACCTCAAAAAAAGGAGCAACTCTTACAGTCAGAAATTTTTCCCATCCTCCATCGTGGATTACTCAGAATCCTCAACATTAGCTACTCGCTAGCCTTCTGGTTAGCAAGGATAAAAAGTCGTAGTCAAGGCCCCAGCAAACTCCCCTCTTGCCTATCTCAGTAACCTGGGCCCTGGGAACCTATCCACCTTAATGCTCTTCAGGAGATCCAACACCACTTCTTTCTTGATCTCAAAATGCCCTAGCATATTAACATGCTCCACACAAATCTCACACAAATCCTCTATATCCTTTTCCTGGTTGCAAAGTACTCATTTAGGATCTCATCCATGCTCTCTCCTTCTAAGCACAAATTCCCTCCATTATCTTTGAGTGGTCCTATCTTCTCCCAAATTATCTTCTTGTTTTTAATGTATGTATCAAATGCCTTAGGATTCTCTTTAACCCAGCTTACTAGGGTCATTTCATTGCCCTTTCGTGCTCTCATTATTCCCTGCTTGAGTATTTTTCTGCTTTCCTTATATTCCTCACGGGTCCTATCCAATTTTCACTTCCTCAACCTTACATATGCATCTTTTTCCCTTTTGACTAAATTCACAACCTCCCTGGTTATCCAAGGGTCCTTTACCTTGCCATCATTGTCCTTCCTCCCTACGGTCTTGAACTCTGCCCAGCAGGTCTTTAAACAGTTCCCACATGTCAATTGTGGACTTGCCTGATAACAGCTCCTCCCAATTAACACTCCCCAGCTCCTGCCTAATGCTGACATAATTTACCCTCCCCCATTTTGTACCTTGTCATTTTGTACCTTGTCATTTTGTACTTATTCTTGCTCATAGCTATCTTAAAACTTAAGGAGTTGTGATCACTGTTACCAAAATGCTCTACCACTGAAAGGTTAGTCACCTGGCCAGGTTCATTAGCCAATATAAGGTAAACTGTGGCTCCTCCTCTGGTTGGATTATCCACACACTGTTTCAAGAAATCCTCTTGTATGCACTTAACAAATCCACTTACCCCCCCCCCCCCCCCCCCCCCACCCCCCCGCAATCTAAGCCTGTTGCTCTAAGGGAGTCCCTGTCAATACTGAGGAAGTTAAAGTCACCAATTCTGACCACTGTGTTTTTATTGCACCTTTCCACAATCTGCCTATATATTTGTTCCTCAATCTCTCGGTGGATGTTTGAAGGCCGATATTGTTTCAAGTTTCTTCCTTCATTTTTCCTCTTGATTCTCTAATAATTTTGAATTCTTTATGTCTTCTCCTTTCAAGGTAGTTGCATAATCATTTTTCAGAGCCCTTACCATTTCAGGTTTCCCATTATTAATTCTGTAGTCCCACCCTCTGATAGATTATTGGTCAATTAGTTACTTTTTTCCTTGCCATATACTTGTAGAACTTTCTCACCATCTGTTCTATGCTTCTTGCTACTTTTCTTTCATCCTCCAATTTTTCCCCATTTAGTTTTGTTTTAGTCATGCTTTCATTTCTAAACATTTCCTAATCTTCTAGCACCTTTAATCTTCACAGCATTGTGCATCCTTTCTTTCAGTCTGATATCAATATATCTGATATGTGATAATAAAGGATATTCTATATCACCATTAATTTCCTAACTTAGCCTTCTAATAGAGTTGTTCTTTCTCAGTGAAATATATCCTTGTTGCGAATTATGAAACATTTCCTTAAATGTCTGCCACTACATCTCTACTGTGCTTCCAGGGCCACAGAACTCAAAACATTAACTCTATTTTACATAGAACATAGAACAGTACAGCACAGTATAGGCCCTTAGGCCCGAGATGTTGTACCGAACATTTAGTTTAACCTAAGATCAACCTAATCTACACACATCTCAATTTACCACTGTCCATGTGCTTGTCCAACAGTCGCTTAAATGTCCCTAATGTCTCTGACACTACGACCACTGCTGGCAGTGCATTCCACGCACCCATCACTCTCCGTTTAAACAACCTACCTCTGACATCTCCCCTATACCTTCCTCCAATCACCTTAAAATTATGACCTCTCATGACAGCTGCTTCTGCCCTGGGGAAAAGTCTCTGGCTATCTACTCTATCTCTGCCTCTCATTACCTTGTACACCTCTATTTAGTCCCCTCTCTTCCTTCTTCTCTCCAGTGTGAAAAGCCCGAGCTCACTCAACCTCTCTTCATAAGACATGCCCTCCAATCCAGACAGCATTGTGATAAATCTCCTCTGCACTCTCTGAAAAGCATCTGCATCCTTCCCAAAATGAGGTGACCAGAACTGGACACCCAAGTGTGGCCTAACCAGGGTTTTACACAGCTGCAGCAAAGTCTCGCGGCTCTTCAACTGAATCCCCCTATTAATGAAAGCCAAAACAGCATACGCCTTCTTAACAAACTATCAATGTGGGTGGCAACTTTGAGGGATCTATGCACATAGACCCCAAGATCCCACTGTTCCTCCACACTGCTAAGAATCCTGTCTTTAACCCTGTATTCAGCATTCAAATTTGACCTTCCAAAATGAATCACATTGCATATATCCAGGTTGAACTCCATCTGCCACTTCTCAGCCCAGCTCTGCATCCTGTCAATGTCTTGTTGTGGCCTGCAACAGCTCTCGAGTCAATCTACAATACTATCGCCATTTGTGTCATCGGCAAACTTACTAACCCAATCTTCCACTTCCAAGTCATTGCTAAAAACTACAAAGAGCAGAGACCTAAGAACAGAACCCTGCGGGACACCACTGGTCACCGACCTCCAGGCAGAATACTTTCCATCTACTTCCACTCGCTGTCTTCTTTTGGCCAGCCAATTCTGAATCCAGACAGCCACATTTCCCTGTATCTCATGCCTCCTAACTTTCTGAATGAGCCTAGTGTGGGGAATCTTATCAAATGCCTGACTGGAATCCATATATATTACATCCACTGCTCGACCCTCATCAACTTGTCTCATCACATCCTCAAAAAACTCAATAAGGCTTGTGAGGCATGACCTTCCCCTCACAAAGCAATGCTGAGTATCTTTAATCAAACTCTGTTTTTACAAATTGTCATAAATCCTCCCTGCAGGAATCATTTTCAGGACGTTGCTTACCACAGACATAAGACTGACTGGTCTGTAATTACCAGGGATTTCCCTACTCCCTTTCTTGAATAGAGGAACAACATTTGCCTCTATCCAATCACCTGGTATATTTCCCATGGAGAGTGAGGATTCAAAGATCTTTGCCAAATGTGCAGCAATCACATTCCTCGCTTCCCATAATAACCTTGGATATATCTCATCTGGCCGTAGGGACTTACCTATCTTGATGCTTCCCAGAATGTCTAGCACATCCACGTTCTTAATATCAATTTGTTCAAGTTTATTAACCTGGTTCACGGTGTTCTCACTATCTACAAGGCCCCTCTGTCTTGTGAATACTGAAGCAAAAAACTCATTTAAGGCCTCCCTTACATCATAGTCATAGAGAGTCATAGAGATGTACAGCATGGAAACATACCCTTCGGTCCAACCTGTCCATGCCGACCAGATATCCCAACCCAATCTAGTCCCACCTGCCAGCACCCAGCCCATATCCCTCCAAACCCTTCCTATTCATATACCCATCCAAATGCCTCTTAAATATTGCAATTGTACCAGCCTCCACCACATCCTCTGGCAGCTCATTCCATACATGTACCACCCTCTGTGTGAAAAAGTTGCCCCTTAGCTCTCTTTTATATCTTTCCCCTCTCACTCTAAACCTATGCCCTCTAGTTCTGGACTCCCAACCCCAGGGAAAAGACTTTGCCTATTTATCCTCTCCATGCCCCTCATAATTTTGTAAATGTCTATAAGGTCACCCCTCAGCCTCCGACGCTCCAGGGAAAACAGCCCCAGCCTGTTCAGCCTCTCCCTGTAGCTCAGATCCTCCAACCCTGGCAACATCCTTATAAATCTTTTCTGAACCCTTTCAAGTTTCACAACATCTTTCTGATAGGAAGGAGACCAGAATTGCACGCAATATTCCAACAGTGGCCTAACCAATGTCCAGTACAGCTGCAACATGACCTCCCAACTCCTGTACTCAATACACTGACCAATAAAGGAAACATACCAAAAGCCTTCTTCACTATCCTATCTACCTGTGACTCCACTTTCAAGGAGCTACGAACCTGCACTCCAAGGTCTCTTTGTTCAGCAACACTCCCTAGGACCTTACCATTAAGTGTATAAGTCCTTCAGACTCCAGGCAAAGTTCCCTCCACTATCCCTGATCGACCCTACCCTCTGTCTGATCATTTTCTTATTCCTCATGTAAGTGTAGGATGCCTTTGAGTTTTCCCTAATCTTTCCCACCAAGATTTTGTTGTGCTCCCCCCAGCTCTCCTCAGTCCATTTTTGAGTTCTTTCCTGGCTACCCTATAATCCTCTAAAGCTGTGCTAGATCCTTGCTTCCTCACCCTTAAGTAAACTGCCTTCTTCCTCTTGATGAGAAGTTCCTCTTCTCACCATCCAAGGCTCCTTCACCTTACCATTCCTTGCCTGTCTCAGTGGAATAAAGTTATCCAACACTCGCAACATGTTCTTTAAACACCCTCCACATTTCTGTTGTGCATTTCCCGTAGAACAATTGTTCCCAATTTACACTCCTGTCAAATAGCAGTATAATTTCCCCTCTCCCAATTAAATACCTTCCTATATTGTCTCTACAGATGCTGCAAGATGATGCATCTTAATATTGTTGTAATGGCCATGTTAAAACTTAAGAGAGTAGTTACAGACCTGCATTTCTAAATCTCAAGCTGAATGTAATGTCTGTCATATCATGGTCACTCTTGCCCAGAGAATCCTTTCGTATGTGGTCTTCAATAAATTCTGTCTCCTACACATTACTAGGTCCAAATTAACCAATTTCCTAATCGGTTCCAGACATTTGTTGGAGAAAGTTGATTCGAATGCACTCTATGAGCTTGTCTGATAGACTACCTTTACCAATTTGATTTGTTCAATCAGTGTGAATATTTAAATTACCCTTGATTCGTTTGTTACCTTCCTTGCAAGTCTCCCATTATTTCTTCCATTGTACTTTGTTCTCCAGTGTAGTTGCTGTTCAGGGGCCAATACGTTATTCTCACCAATACCTTCTTTCTCACATTGCCAGCATATGGGACAATGCTTGCGTATTCCAATGTTTGAATAGTAACTTGGTACAGAGCTTGAGTATAGCTGAAGGTAACAACATGCTATGGAAACTTTTCAGCGTTGCACTCAGCAGGACAGAAACTCAAGAATATCAAATCTCAAAAGAAATAACATTTCATACTGAATGAGAAATGCAGTATAATTGATTGGCGAGTCAATTCTGATTGACAAGATTTTGCCATGGATAATGCAATATGCAACAGTGACCCCAAAGCTTTAAGCATGTGCAAATTGGAATAATAATCTTGTGTTTAGTAATGCAACTGAAGCTTGTCCTTGGGTGGTTGTGGGGTATGCAGGGCAGGATATCCAGTACAGAAACATATTTAACGTTTTTTTATTATTGATTCATGGGATATAGATGTCACTGTCTGGGCCAGCATTTATTTCCCATCTCTTATGCCCCTTCAGAAGGTTTGGTGAGATGCTTTCTTGAACCACTGCATTTTTTAGGCTACGTTTTGTCTGTAAATTGGCAATCACAATTCAAGCATCGCAGAAAATAATAAATCTCTTGACTTGAAACTTGAAATGTTACCAGAGGCATTTGTGGGTTGGGGGAAACTCAAATCCTTGAAGCTCAAATCTGAAGGGAGTTGGTTAAGGGTGTGCCTGAAATGAACTCTGCTTAGAATTATCTGGTTGCCACAGAAAAAGGAATATGCAGGTCGTTATTGAGATTAACTGTAATAGATAAGGAAAAAATTAATGCCAGGGATACATCCTGAATGCAATTGCATTCTCTGAGATGATAGTTGTACTGTCAACAAACAATCACTCCATTCAACTGCTTACTGATTTTGGGTGCAATGTTGATCATGTTAACTGTTTAGCTTTTCCCTCATACACAAAGCTGCCCATGTCTGTGAAGAGGACAATCCAACTTCCATGGAAACTTTCAGTGATATGGCTGACTTAGCTGGAAACATATAATCTGAATAACATGATCACACAAAAGCCATTCCATGTTGCTAAACCTTTGATCATGTCCTGCAGCATCACTGATCCTTTATCAAGGTACTGTCTCTCAGATTATGGAGCATTCAATTGCTGTATTACCTCCTTTCACAGGGCCCACAGTGTTGGAGGTGTTCAACACACTGCTGCGACATCTTCGCCTCAGCATTGACTATGAACTCACTGGCAAGTATGATTCAACCACCAATGTCAGTAACCAGATCATTAAAGAGCACGAGGAAAGGATTTTTCAGGAAGCTGTTATCAAGACCATTGGTAAGTGAACAACATCCCCTTGCTTTAACTTACTTAGCCTCAGCAATTACACTTTCTGCATATCCCGATTGAACATGAGAAGGGGCACATGACACTGTTAAGTACAATTATTTCCCAAGAATTCCTAGCTTCCTAGAGTGGGATGTAGACAAGTTTGTAAGGTTTATCAATGCAATCTGTGCTAAATTGATGGTTAACTCAATTGGCCAGAAGGCTGTTTTGTGATGCAGAGTGATGCCAATAGCATGGGTTCAGTTCCTGCATTGAGGTTACCATGAAGGACTCTAATTGTGCCCTTACCTGGGACATGGTGACCCTCAGGAGTTGATTGCGAGAAAAGCCCAATGGTCTGGTAAGGCTATGGCAACTTTACATAGAACTGTGCAGCACAGGAACTGGCCCTTCAGCCTATAGTTTTGTGCTGAACATGATCCCAAATGAAAGTAATCCCTTCTGCCTGCTCTTCGTCCATATTGCTCCATTCCTAGCGTTTTCATGTGCTTATCTAAAAGTCCCTGAAATGCCCTTCCCGTATCTGAAATACATTCCAGACTCCTATCCCTCTATGTAAAAAAACCTGCCCCTAATGTCTCCTTTAAACTTTACCTCTCTTACCTTAAATACATGTTCCCTAGTGTTAGACATTACAACTCTGGGGAGAAGATTCTGACTGTCAGCCCTACCTATTACATCTCATAATTTTATAAACTGCCATCAAATCTCCCCAAAGCCCCTGCCACTCAAGAGAAAACATCCTGCAGTTTTCTGGCCTTTCCTTAAAGTTCATACCCTTTAATCCAGGTAGCATCCTGGTATACCTCTTCTGCACTCTCTCCAAAGCCTCCACGTTCCTCCTGTAATGTGGTGACCAGAATTGAACACACTACTCTAACTGTGGCCTAACCAAAGTCTTATAAAGCTGCAACATGACATTCTAACTCTTGTTTCCTCTCTTATTCCCCTACCAATAAAAGTAAGCATATCATATGCATTCTTTACTAACCTAACTACTTGCTGTAGACTTGAACCCCAAAGTCCTTCTGTACATCATTGCTGTTCAGAGTCCTGCCATTAACTGGAGACTTTTGCTTAACATTTGATCTGCAAAAGCGCAGTACCTCATACTTATCCAAATTAAACTCCATCTTCCATTTCTCCGCAGCACAGTGGCTCAGTGGTTAGCACTGCTGCCTCACAGCATCAGAGACCCGGGTTTGATTCCCATCTTGGGTGACTGTCTGTTATCCCTGTTCTGCATGGGCTTTGCTCTAGTTTCCTCCCACAATCCAAAAATGTGCAGGTTAGATGAAATGGCCATGCTAAATTGCCCATAGTGTTAGATGCATTAGTCAGAGGTAAATATAGGGTAGAGGAATGAGTCTGGGTGGGTTACTGTTTGGAGGGTTGGTGTGGACTTGTTGGGCCAAAGGGCTTGTTTCCATACTGTAGGGAATCTAATATCTGCAACTCTATCCTTTGACAACCTTCTACACTATCCGCAACTCCACCGATTTTGATATCGTCTGCAAACTTACTGATTCACCCTTCTATATTTTCATATAAGTCATTTATATATATATATATATATATATATATAAAACAAACAACAGCGATCCCAATATGGATCCCTGCAGAATGTCACTAGGCACAGACTTCCAACCTTAAAATCACCCTCCCACCTCTACCCTGTGTCTTCTTTGAGCAAGCCAATTCGGAATCCACATGGCCAAGTCACTGTGGATCCCATGTATCTTAGTCTTCTGAATGAGCCTACCATGAGGGACCTTATCGAAAGCCTTACTAAGATCCATGTAGACAACACCCACTGCTCTACCCTCATCAATTACCTTTGTCAACTCCTTGAAAAATTCAATCAAATTAGTAAGACACGACTGTCCCCAGTTAGACTATGGTATTCCAAATGTGTGTAAATCCTATCCCTAAGAATTCTTTCCAATTTACCTTTTATATGTGTGAAATATTTTCTCTTTCATGCTGTTATATTGGCAGCTATCTGACCCTTTGACCAGTCCAACTCCAGCACCTTCAGCATTTTTAACAATTTCCTTACCTCTGTCATAAGACCAGAAATAGGAAGTTTGCTGATGAGAATCTCTCAGTTACTGAAACAATCTGCGTTTAAATGGAGGCAGACTCAGACATGATTGAGCTGAAACGTCATATGTCACTCAAGTGCCAGGCAATGACCTTCTTCAATAGGAGAGAATATAACCATCTGCCCTTGATGTTCAGTGGTATTTCCATTGCTGAATCTCCCACTGCCAACATGCTGGGTGTCACCAGAGTGTGAACCGGACCAACCTCAAAAATACAGTAGCTACAAGACTATGATAGAGTCTAAGAACTCTTCAACAAGTAAGTTGCTTCCTGTTTCCCCAAAGCCTTCCTACCTTCTATAAAAAGGCACAGATCAGGAGTGTGATTAAATACTATTCATTGCCTGGATGAGTGCAGCTCTGCCAACATCCAAGAAGAGTGCCAACATTCAGCTCATTTGATAGGCACCCTTGGCACCACCTTCAACGTTCTCTCTGTCCTCTACCAGTGGCAGCAGTGTGTACTACCTACAGGATGAGATCATAATAATACCACAAGAAAGAGGAACAGGATTAGGCCTACTCTGCCCGATAGGACATTCCTCACATCGATTTTCCTGTGTTCTCCTTTTAACCTTTCATTCCCTTTAATCCTTCATCAAAATTCTATCTCTCTCAGCCTTAAGAATATGCTAGAACTCTGCCCCCACAGCTGTCTGTGGCAAGGAGTTCCAAAGGCTCAAACCCTTTGTGAAAAGAAATTATCCTTCATCTCATTTAAAATTGATACCCCTTTATTCTGATACTATGCCCTCTGGTCCTAGACATTTCCTTCAACATTTAACCTGTCAAGCATCTTAAGAATTCTATATATTTCAATGAGGTCACCTCTCATTCTTCTAAACTCAGTTGGTTGAGTCCCAAGCTGTTTAGGCTTTGCTCATAAGCCATATCAGTGATCATCCAAGTGAACCTCCTCTGAACTGCCTCCAATGAATTGCTCACAGTACTCCAGATGTGGTCTCACTAGGTCTTGGTATAGTTGCAATAAGACCTACCCACTCTGATACTCCAACTCCTTTGAAATAAGGGCCAACATTCAATTAGTTTTCCTGTGCTAGCTTTCTGTGTTTTGTGCACAATTGCGTCCAAGTCCCTTCGTATTCCAGTTTTCTGAAGTTTTTCTCCATTTAAATTACATTATTCTTTCGTTTTCCCTTCCAAAATTATTTACCCACTTTTTGCTCATTTACACTTACTTGTTTGGCAGAAATTTTCCAAAACTCCTTGAACACAGGATTATTCCCAGAGAACTGAATGATTGTAAATGTAATGCTGTTGCTTAAGAAAGGGCCAAAAGATAACCGAGGAAACTACAGACTTACCGGTTTGACATCAATATTGGGAAAACTGATGGAGGTCACTATACAGGATAAGATAAATATACACTTAGAGAAAATAAGTTAATAATAGACAGTCCATATGGCTTTGTCAAAGGCAGGTCATGTCTGACAAATTTATTTGTGTTCTTTGACAAGGTGATGGAGGAAATGGAGAAGGGTAGTGCTGTGGATGTTGTGTATTTGAACTTTCAGAAAGCTTTTTATACTATGTCACATGGCAGATTGGATAGAAAATTTGAAATGTTTGGTATTAATGGATCCTTGGGTAGGAAACAGAGCGAAGATGGGTTGAAAGTGATGATCCCCAGGGATTTTTGTTAGAACCGTTGCTTATTCTGATTTCTATAAACAATTTAGAGATTGGTGTTGAGGGCAAAATCTCAAAATTGCAGGTGATACTAAGCGAGGGAGAAGAGTGAATTGTGAGGATGATGCTGAGTGATTTCAGAGCGACAATGACAAGTTGGTCAAATGGGCAGACACCTGGCAGATGAATGAAGAGAAGTATGAGGTAATGCATTTTGGGAGGAGAAATATGGAGAGATAATACAGGCTCAACTTTGTGGGGAGTACAGAAGCAAAAGGACCTCAGAGTTCAAGTGCATAATTCTCTGAAGGTGACCAGGCAAGTTGAAGCAGTTGTTAAGAAGACTTATAGAATCCTTGGATTTATAAATAGAGGCATAGCGTACAAAAGCAAGCAAGTGATGCCACACCTTTGCAATGATTGGTCAGATCACATTTGGAGTGTTGTGTTCAGTTCTGGGCACATTATTTTAAGAAAAGATGTTAAAGCCCTGGAGAGGATACAAGGAGATTTACTAGAATGATACAAAGATTGAAGGGTTTTAAATTCAAGGAAAATTAGAGAGTTTGAGCTTGTTCTGCTTTTTGCAGGAAAGATTAAGAAGTGTAGTTACTAAGGTGTTCAAAATTATGGACAATCTTGACAGAGTAAAGAAGGATATTCAGTTTCCATGAACTGGCATGTCAGTAACTAGGGGTCACAATTTCAAGATTGTCAGTAAGAGAGCTATGAATGAGATGAAGATAAACTTCATTACTCAGAAAGTTGTTAGAATTTGGAGTGCGTTGCCTGAGATAGTAATGGAAATGGTTTCCATTGGACTTTTCTGAAAACAGCTGGATGAATATTTTGGAAATGTTTTGTTTAGAGGGCTATGGAGATGGGGTGAAGAATGGAACTAGCTGGGTAGTTCTTTTGAGAGTCAGTACAGATACAATGGGTCAAATAGCTTCTTCTATGATTCTACCTAACCTATCAATATCTCTCTGTATACTATTGTATCCCTTCCACATCCTGCCTCTCCACCTAATTTTGTGTTGTCTGCAAATTTGGCTTCAATACATCCAACTTCTTCCTCCAAATTATTGCAGGAAGAAGGTTCCTTAGGTAGCACTTTCAAAACTCATAATCGCTATGATATGAAGGTCAAGGGCAGCAGATATATGAGAACAACACGACCTGCACACTCCCCACCGAGCAAATCACCTTTCTGACTTGCAAATATATCACTGTTCCTTCACTGTCACTGGGTCAATATCCTGGAACTCCCTTCCTAAAAGTACTAAAAGTACACTCCATCAATATCACTACCGTGTTGTCCAGGATAATTAGGGATGGACAGTAAATGCTCATACAGCCTACAACACCCACATCCAATGTGGGTGAAACCTGGCTTACTGGGCTCTCATTTAGTTTCTTTTAACTGTGAAGGTCAGTTACAGAACATATTCATAATAGTCTGTCATCGTACTTTTAATACAAGAAAAATTATTAAACAAGAAAGAAATTAACAGGATTACACTACATAGAACATATAACATTGAAAAGTACAGCATAGAACAGGCCCTTAGACCCACGATGTTTGCCAAGACTTAATCCTAATGTAAAATATAGTAACTTAACCTACGCACCTCTCAACTCACAGCTATCCATGTGCATGTCCAGCAGTCGCTTAAATGTCCCCAGTGACTTCGCTTCCACCACCTCAGCTGGCAACGCATTCCAAGCATTCACAACTCTCTGAATAAAGAATCTACCTCTGATGTCTCCATTATACCTTCCTCCTAATATCTTCAAACTATGACTTCTTGTGCCAGTCACTCCTGCCCTGGGGAAAAGTGTCTGGCTATTAACTCTATCTATCCCACTCATTATTTTGTACACCTTGATCAAGTCTCCTCTCTTCCTCCTTCTCTCCAGAGAGAAAAGTCTGAGCTTATTTAACCTTTCTTCATAAGGCAAGCCCTCCAGTCCAGGCAGCATCCTGGTAAACCTTCTTTGCACCCTCTCCAAAGCCTCTGTATCTTTTCTTTGTAGGGCGATCAGAACTGGACACAATATTCCAAGTGTGGTCTCACCAGGGACTTGTAGAGCTGCAGCAAAACCTCGCGGCTCTTAAACTCAATACCCCTGTTAATGAAAGCCAAAACGTCATATGCTTTCTTAACAACCCTATCCACTTGGGTAGCAACTTTGAGTGATCTATGTACTTGAACACCAAGGTCCCTCTGTTCCTCCACACTGCCAAGAATCCTGTATTTAATCCTATATTCAGCATTCAAGTTCAACCTTCCAAAATGCATCACTTGGCATTTATTCAGGTTGAACTCCATCTGCCATTTCTCAGCCCAGCTCTGCATCCTATCTATGTCATGCTGCAGCCTACAATAGCCCTCAATACTATCAACGGCACCTCCAATCTTTGTGTCATCAGCAAATTTACTAACCCACTGCTCAACCTCCTCATTCAAGTCATTTATAAAAACTACAAAGAGCAGAGGCCCAAGAACAGAGCCCTGTGGGACTCCACTCAACATTGACCTCCAGGCAGAATACTTCCCATCCACAACCACTCTCTGCCTTCTGTCAGCCAGCCAATTCTGAATCAAGATAACCAAATCTCCCTGTATTCCATGCTTCCTGACTTTATGAATGAGCCTGCCATGGGGAACCTTATCAAATGCCTTGCTAAAGTCCATATGCACCACTCAGCAAAATGATTGGAAACACTGCATTAAGGAGGATTCAGATTTGTAATATTCCTTTTATCTCAGCAACATCCTTCCAAATACCAACATCTCCAGTGATGTATTGCCACTATCTCCACGCCAGGGCTTCTTGCTCTGGCTGGCACAGCTACACATATTCTCCTGTCAAAGATGTTTTGCACATTCGCTGTTTTTTCCTGCAATTTGTATTTCACCTTGAGAGACCTAAAATAAACTAAGCTATCACTTTTAGAGTCATACAGCATGGAATCAGACCCTTTGGTCCAACCGGTCCATGCCAACCATAATCCCAACCCACATGCACCAGTTCCTCTGGAAGTTCATTCCTCACGCAAACCCTGTATGTGTAAAAGTGTTGCCCCTCATGCCTTTCTTAAATCTTTCTCCTCTCACCTTAAAAATATGCCCTGTAGTCTTGAGATCACCCACTTTTGGGAAAAGACATCTGCATTCAGCTTATGTATGCCCCTCATGATTTTAAAATCCTCTATAAGGTCACCCCTCAACCTCCTTCGCTCCAGTGAAAAAGGTCCCAGCTTATCCAGCCTCTCCTTATAACACAAACCTTCCATTCTTGGCAACATCCTGCTAAATACTTTCTTAACCCTCTCCAGCTTAATACTATCTTTTCTATAACAGGGTAACCAGTATTCCACAAGAGGCCTCACCAATATCCTGTGCAACCTCAACAAGACTTCTCAACTTCTATACTCAAAAGCCTCATCAATGAAGGCAAGTGTGCTAAATGCACCTGTCTACATGTGATGCAAACTTCAAAGAATTAGGTACCTGAACTCTGAGGACTCTCTGTTGCTAAATCTTTACACCTGCCTTCAGTCAGGGAAATGAAAGAAACTTAAAAATATATGCAGTAGGAGCAGGATTAGACTGTTTGGCATCTTGAGGCTGATCTGCCATTCAATACAAACAAGGCCAATTTTTTGTCACAAATTAATGTACTCAGCTGCTCCATATGCTTCTTGATTCTCTGAGCAACCAAACATTTAACTATCCCAATTTTGAAGATACTCAATATAGAAGCATCCACAGTTCAGGGAAAACAGACTCTCAGTGTCTACCCTGTTGATTCCGTTCATCATTACTTCTGCTTTTTTGTCCTCAGATACTGCTTGTCCTGCTTAAGTTTCTAGCATTTTCTGTTCTTAGTTCCATTCTGAATTATGTATGTATGTTTCAATACAATAAATTCATATTCTTCTAAACTACAGATAATATGGGCCCATTTTTCTCATCCAGTCTCATGACAAAAACCACTCCAGTTACCCTTTGCTATTCACCTGCTATGAATGTAGATTCTTTATTAGTATGGATAGCAAAGTTTCGCACAGTATAGAACATGGAACAGAGAACTGTACACCACAGGAATGGGTCCTGTACTTCAGAGTAAATACATCTACATAGAAAGGTAGGCAAGAGACGAGGGGGGAGGCGGGGGGCGGGGTGGCATTTTTGCTAAGGGATAGCTGAAGACTTCGCATTTTCCAGCCATCCCTTTACCTGCGAACATCTGCCCCCAATCAGCTTTCGAAAGTTCTTGCCTCATACCGTCAAAATTGGCCTTTCTCCAATTTAGAACTTCAGCTGTGCTGAGGGAGAATATTCCTGGAAATACACCCAGGGATGTTATTTGGGTGGAACTGAGAAATAAAAAAGGGATGATCACCTTATTGGGATTGTATTATAGACCCCCTAATAGTCAGAGGGAAATTAAGAAACAAACTTGTAAGGAGATCTCAGCTGTCTGTAAGAATAATAGAATGGTTATGGTAGGGGGTTTTAACTTTCCAAACATAGACTGGGACTGTCATAGTGTAAAGGGTTTAGATGGAGAGGAATTTGTTAAGTCTGTAGAAGACAATTTTCTGATTCAGTATGTGGATGTACCGACTAGAGAAGGTGCAAAACTTGACTTACTCTTAGGAAATAAGGCAGGGCAGGTGACTGAGGTGTCAGTGGGGGAGCACTTTGGGACCAGCAACCATAATTCTATTAGATTTAAAATACTGATGGAAAAGGATAGACCAGATCTAAAAGTTGAAGTTCTAAATTGGAGAAAGGCCAATTTTGACGGTATGAGCCAAGAACTTTTGAAAGCTGATTGGGGGCAGATGTTCGCAGGCAAAGGGACGGCTGGAAAATGGGAAGCCTTCAGAAATGAGATAACGAGATTCCAGAGAAAAAATATTCCTGTTAGGGTGAAAGGAAAAACTGGTAGGTATAGAGAATGCTGGATGACAAAAAAAATTGAGGGTTTGGTTAAGAAAAAGAAGGAAGCATATGTAAGGTATAGACAGGATAGATCGGGTGAATCCTTAGAAGAGTATAAAGGAAGTAGGAGTATACTTAAGAGGAAAATTAGGAGGGCAAAAAGGGGACATGAGATAGCTTTGGCAAATAGAATTAAGGAGAATCCAAAGATATTTTACAAATACATTTAGGACAAAAGGGTAACTAGGGAGAGAGGATAGTGAAGAAGGTGTTTGGTATGCTTTCCTTTATTGGTCAGAGTATTGAGTACAGGAGTTGGGAAGTCATATTGCGGCTGTACAGGACATTGGTTAGGCCACTGTTGGAATATTGCGTGCAATTCTGGTCTCCTTCTTATCAGAAAGATGTTGTGAAACTTGAAAGGGTTGAGAAAAGATTTACAAGGATGTTGCCAGGGTTGGAGGATTTGACCTATAGAGAGAGGCTGAACAGGCTGGGGCCGTTTTCCCTGGAGCGTCGGAGGCTGAGGGGTGACCTTATAGAGGTTTACAAAATTATGCGGGGCATGGATAGGGTAAATAGGCAAAGTTTTCTTCCCTGGGGTGGGGGAGTCCAGAACTAGAGGGCATAGGTTTAGGGTGAGAGGGGAAAGATATAAAAGAGAGCTAAGGGGCAACTTTTTCATGCAGAGGGTGGTACGTGTATGGAATGAGCTGCCAGAGGATGTGGTGGAGGCTGGTACAATTGCAACACTTAAGAGGCATTTGGATGGGTATATGAATGGGAAGGGTTTTGAGGGATATGGGCTGGGTTCTGGCAGGTGGAACTAGATTAGCTTCGGATATCTGGTTGGCATGGCCAGGTTGGACCGAAAGGTCTGTTTCTGTGCTGAACATCACTATGACTGTATGACTCTATGACATGAGATCAGTTTCCAGCAGGTATGTCGTAGGAAGGGAATTGAAGATTTCAGGAAGAAGGCAGGGATTGAGGAACATTACAGTTGTGATCAAATGGTGGAGCCAAATGGCCTAATCCTGCTCCTGTATCTTATGGTTTTATGGTCAGTCTATCTGGCACACACCCAATGATTGACGGACTTCTAGATGTTTCACCTTTTTTAAACTTTGTGAAACACTTTGCATCTGTTTACTTCCAAAACCCTCATTAAAATTGAATGGACACAAACAGCTAATGCTGTCATAGAGTCATAGAGATGTACAGCATGGAAACAGACCCTTTGGTCCAACCCGTCCAGAAATCCCAACCCAATCTAGTCCCACCTGTCATCACCCGGCCCATATCCCTCCAAACCCTTCCTATTCATGTACCCATCCAAATGCCTCTTAAATGTTGCAATTGTACCAGCCTCCACCACTTCCTCTGGCAGCTCATTCCATACACGTACCACCCTCTGCGTGAAAAAGTTGCCCCTTAGGTCTCTTTATATCTTTTCCCTCTCACTCTAAACCTATGCCCTCTAGTTCTGGACTCCCCCACCCCAGGGAAAAGACTTTGTCTATTTATCCTATCCATGCCCCTCATAATTTTGTGAACCTCTATAAGGTCACCCCTCAGCCTCCGATACTCCAGGGAAAACAGCCCCAGCCTGTTCATCCTCTCTCTATAGCTCAGATCCTCCAACCCTGGCAACATCCTTGTAAATCTTTTCTGAACCTTTGCAAGTTTCACAAATCGTTCCAATAGGAAGGAGACCAGAATTGCACACAATATTCCAACAGTGGCCTAACTAATGTCCTGTACAGCTGCAACATGACCTCCCAACTCTTGTACTCAATATTCTGACCCATAAAGGAAAGCAAACCAAACACCTTCTTCACTATCCTATCTACCTGCGACTCAACATTCAAGGAGCTATGAACCTGCACTCCAAGGTCTCTTTGTTCAGCAACACTCCCTCGGACCTTACCATTAAGTGTATAAGTCCTGCTAAGATTTGCTTTCCCAAAATGCAGCACCTCGCATTTATTTGAATGAAACTCCATCTGCCACTTCTCAGCCCATTGGCCCATCTGGTCCAGATCCTGTTGTAATCTGAGGTAACCCTCTTCGCATTCCACTACACCTCCAATTTTGGTGTCATCTGCAAACTTACTAACTGTACCTCTTATGCTCGCATCCAAATCATTAATGTAAATGACAAAAAGTAGAGGGCCCAGCAGTGATCCTTGTGGCACTCCACTGGTCACACACCTCCACCTGATGCTGCACTGAGACTTGCTGATGGTGTGCACTGACTATTGTTGACAGTGTGCTGTGACTGTTGCTGACAGTGTGCAGAGACTGTAGCAGACAGTTTGCAGTGATTGTTACTGAGGGTGCGCTGAGACTCTTGCTAATCGTGTGCAGTGACTATTGCTGATAGTATGGTGTGTCTGTTGCCAACGGTGTGCAGTGAATGTTGCTGACAGTACACTGTGACTGTTGCAGAAGATGCACTGTGACCTTTGCTGACAGTATGCAGTGACTGTTGCTGACGATGTGATGTGACTGAAGCTGACAGTATGGTGTGACTGTTGTGGACAATGTGATTTGACTGTTGCTGACAGTTGCTGATGGTGTGCAGTGACTGTTGCTGACGGTGTGATGTGACGATGTGCTATGAAATACTGAAACAAGCTGCAACATGCTGACAGTGTGTTCTGCCTTGCTGACAGTGTGTTGTGACTTGCTGACAGTGCGCTGTGTCTTGCTGACAGTGCGCTGTGACTTGCTGACAGTGCGCTGTGACTTGCTGACAGTGTGCTGTGTCTTGCTGACAGTGCACTGTGTCATGCTGACAGTGCGCTGTGACTTGCTGATAGTGTGCTGTGACTTGCTGACAGTGCGCTGTGTCCTGCTGACAGTGCGCTGTGTCTTGTTGACAGTGCGCTGTGACTTGCTGACAGTGCGCTGTGATTTGCTGACAGTGCGCTGTGTCTTGCTGACAGTGTGCTGTGATTTGCTGACCGTGCGCTGTGTGTTGCTGACAGTGCGCTATGAGATGCTGACAGTGCGCTGCGTCATGCTGACAGTGCGCTGTGTCCTGTTGACAGTGCGCTGTGACTTGCTGACAGTGCGCTGTGATTTGCTGACAGTGCGCTGTGTCTTGTTGACAGTGTGCTGTGATTTGCTGACAGTGCGCTGTGTCTTGCTGACAGTGTGCTGTGACCTGCTGACAGTGTGCTGTGTCTTGCTGACAGTGCGCTGTGACTTGCTGACAGTGCGCTGTGACTTGTTGACAGTGCGCTGTGACTTGCTGACAGTGCGCTGTGTTCTGCTGACAGTGCGCTGTGTCTTGTTGACAGTGCGCTGTGACTTGCTGACAGTGCGCTGTGATTTGCTGACAGTGCGCTGTGTCTTGCTGACAGTGTGCTGTGATTTGCTGACAGTGCGCTGTGTCTTGCTGACAGTGCGCTGTGACTTGCTGACAGTGCGCTGTGACTTGTTGACAGTGCGCTGTGACTTGCTGACAGTGTGTTGTGTCTGGTTGTCAGTGTGCTGTGATTTGCTGACAGTGCGCTGTGTCTTGCTGACAGTGTGTTGTGTCTTGTCAGTGTGCTGTGATTCGCTGACAGTGCGCTGTGTCTTGCTGACAGTGCACTGTGACTTGCTGACAGTGTGCTGTGTCTTGCTGACAGTGCACTGTGTCTTGCTGACAGTGCGCTGTGACTTGCTGACAGTGCGCTGTGACTTGCTGACAGTGCGCTGTGTCTTGTTGACAGTGCATTGTGTCTTGCTGACAGTGTGCTGTGACTTGATGACAGTGTGCTGTGACTTGCTGACAGTGCGCTGTGTCCTGCTGACAGTGCGCTGTGTCTTGTTGACAGTGCGCTGTGACTTGCTGACAGTGCGCTGTGATTTGCTGACAGTGCGCTGTGTCTTGCTGACAGTGCGCTGTGACTTGTTGACAGTGCGCTGTGACTTGCTGACAGTGTGTTGTGTCTTGTTGTCAGTGTGCTGTGATTCGCTGACAGTGCGCTGTGTCTTGCTGACAGTGTGTTGGGTCTTGTTGTCAGTGTGCTGTGATTTGCTGACAGTGCGCTGTGTCTTGCTGACAGTGCACTGTGTCTTGCTGACAGTGTGCTGTGTCTTGCTAACAGTGCGCTGTGTCTTGCGGACAGTGTGTTGTGTCTTGCTGACAGTTTGCTGTGTCTTGCTAACAGTGCGCTGTGTCTTGCGGACAGTGTGTTGTGTCTTGCTGACAGTGTGCTGTGTCTTGCTGACAGTGCGCTGTGACTTGCTGTCAGTGTGCTGTGTCTTGCTAACAGTGCGCTGTGTCTTGCTGACAGTGCGCTGTGACTTGCTGACAGTGCACTGTGTCTTGCTGACAGTGTGCTGTGTCTTGTTGACAGTGCATTGTGTCTTGCTGACAGTGTGCTGTGACTTGATGACAGTGTGCTGTGACTTGCTGACAGTGCGCTGTGTCCTGCTGACAGTGCGCTGTGTCTTGTTGACAGTGCGCTGTGACTTGCTGACAGTGCGCTGTGATTTGCTGACAGTGCGCTGTGACTTGCTGACAGTGCGCTGTGACTTGTTGACAGTGCGCTGTGACTTGCTGACAGTGCGCTGTGTCTTGTTGTCAGTGTGCTGTGATTCGCTGACAGTGCGCTGTGTCTTGCTGACAGTGCACTGTGTCTTGCTGACAGTGTGCTGTGTCTTGCTAACAGTGCGCTGTGTCTTGCGGACAGTGTGTTGTGTCTTGCTGACAGTGTGCTGTGTCTTGCTAACAGTGCGCTGTGTCTTGCGGACAGTGTGTTGTGTCTTGCTGACAGTGTGCTGTGTCTTGCTGACAGTGCGCTGTGACTTGCTGTCAGTGTGCTGTGTCTTGCTAACAGTGCGCTGTGTCTTGCTGACAGTGCGCTGTGACTTGCTGACAGTGCACTGTGTCTTGCTGACAGTGCACTGTGTCTTGCTGACAGTGTGCTGTGTCTTGCTAACAGTGCACTGTGTCTTGCGGACAGTGTGTTGTGTCTTGCTGACAGTGTGCTGTGTCTTGCTAACAGTGCGCTGTGTCTTGCGGACAGTGTGTTGTGTCTTGCTGACAGTGTGCTGTGTCTTGCTGACAGTGCGCTGTGACTTGCTGTCAGTGTGCTGTGTCTTGCTGACAGTGCGCTGTGAGATGCTGACAGTGCGCTGTGTCTTGCTGACTGTGCTGTGACTTGCTAACAGTGTGCTGTGACTTGCTGACAGTGCGCTGTGTCTTGCTGACAGTGCGCTGTGTCTTGCTGACAGTGTGCTGTGACTTGCTGACAGTGCGCTGTGTCTTGCTGACAATGCGCTGTGTCTTGCTGACAGTGCGCTGTGTCTTGCTGACAGTGTGCTGTGATTTGCTGACAGTGCGCTGTGTGTTGCTGACAGTGCGCTATGAGATGCTGACAGTGCGCTGTGTCATGCTGACAGTGCGCTGTGTCCTGTTGACAGTGCGCTGTGACTTGCTGACAGTGTGCTGTGATTTGCTGACAGTGCGCTGTGTCTTGTTGACAGTGTGCTGTGATTTGCTGACGGTGCGCTGTGTCTTGCTGACAGTGTGCTGTGACCTGCTGACAGTGTGCTGTGTCTTGCTGACAGTGCGCTGTGACTTGCTGACAGTGCGCTGTGACTTGTTGACAGTGCGCTGTGACTTGCTGACAGTGCGCTGTGTTCTGCTGACAGTGCGCTGTGTCTTGCTGACAATGCGCTGTGTCTTGCTGACAGTGCGCTGTGTCTTGCTGACAGTGTGCTGTGATTTGCTGACAGTGCGCTGTGGGTTGCTGACAGTGCGCTATGAGATGCTGACAGTGCGCTGTGTCATGCTGACAGTGCGCTGTGTCCTGTTGACAGTGCGCTGTGACTTGCTGACAGGGTGCTGTGATTTGCTGACAGTGCGCTGTGTCTTGTTGACAGTGTGCTGTGATTTGCTGACGGTGCGCTGTGTCTTGCTGACAGTGCGCTGTGACTTGCTGACAGTGCGCTGTGACTTGTTGACAGTGCGCTGTGACTTGCTGACAGTGCGCTGTGTTCTGCTGACAGTGCGCTGTGACTTGCTGACAGTGCGCTGTGATTTGCTGACAGTGCGCTGTGTCTTGCTGACAGTGTGCTGTGATTTGCTGACAGTGCGCTGTGTCTTGCTAACAGTGCGCTGTGTCTTGCTGACCGTGCGCTGTGTGTTGCTGACAGTGCGCTATGAGATGCTGACAGTGCGCTGCGTCATGCTGACAGTGCGCTGTGTCCTGTTGACAGTGCGCTGTGACTTGCTGACAGTGCGCTGTGATTTGCTGACAGTGCGCTGTGTCTTGTTGACAGTGTGCTGTGATTTGCTGACAGTGCGCTGTGTCTTGCTGACAGTGTGCTGTGACCTGCTGACAGTGTGCTGTGTCTTGCTGACAGTGCGCTGTGACTTGCTGACAGTGCGCTGTGACTTGTTGACAGTGCGCTGTGACTTGCTGACAGTGCGCTGTGTTCTGCTGACAGTGCGCTGTGTCTTGTTGACAGTGCGCTGTGACTTGCTGACAGTGCGCTGTGATTTGCTGACAGTGCGCTGTGTCTTGCTGACAGTGTGCTGTGATTTGCTGACAGTGCGCTGTGTCTTGCTGACAGTGCGCTGTGACTTGCTGACAGTGCGCTGTGACTTGTTGACAGTGCGCTGTGACTTGCTGACAGTGTGTTGTGTCTGGTTGTCAGTGTGCTGTGATTTGCTGACAGTGCGCTGTGTCTTGCTGACAGTGTGTTGTGTCTTGTCAGTGTGCTGTGATTTGCTGACAGTGCGCTGTGTCTTGCTGACAGTGCACTGTGACTTGCTGACAGTGTGCTGTGTCTTGCTGACAGTGCACTGTGTCTTGCTGACAGTGCGCTGTGACTTGCTGACAGTGCGCTGTGACTTGCTGACAGTGCGCTGTGTCTTGCTGACAATGCGCTGTGTCTTGCTGACAGTGCGCTGTGACTTGCTGACAGTGCGCTGTGACCTGCTGACAGTGCGCTGTGACTTGCTGACAGTGCGCTGTGACATTGCTGACAGTGCGCTGTGTCATGCTGACAGTGCGCTGTGTCTTGCTGACAGTGCGCTGTGACTTGCTGACAGTGCGCTGTGACCTGCTGACAGTGCGCTGTGACTTGCTGACAGTGCGCTGTGACATTGCTGACAGTGCGCTGTGTCATGCTGACAGTGCGCTGTGTCTTGCTGACAGTGCGCTGTGACTTGCTGACAGTGCGCTGTGACCTGCTGACAGTGCGCTGTGACTTGCTGACAGTGTGCTGTGTCTTGCAGACAGTGCGCTGTGACTTGCTGACAGTGCGCTGTATCTTGCTGGCAGTACGCTGTGACTTGCTGACAGTGCGCTGTGACCTGCTGACAGTGCACTGTGACTTGCTGACAGTGCACTGTGACTTGCTGACAGTGCACTGTGACTTGCTGACAGTGCACTGTGATTTGCTAACAGTGCGCTGTGTCTTGCTGACAGTGCGCTGTGTCTTACTGACAGTGTGCTGTGTCTTACTGACAGTGCGCTGTGTCTAGCTGACAGTGTGCTGTGTCTTGCTGACAGTGCACTGTGTGTTGCTGACAGTGCGCTGTGACATGCTGACAGTGCGCTGTGTCTTGCTGACAGTGCACTGTGTCTTGCTGACAGTGCACTATGACTTGCTGACAGTGCACTTTGTCTTGCTGACAGTGCGCTGTGACTTGCTGACAGTGTGCTGTGTCTTGCTGACAGTGCACTGTGTCTTGCTGACAGTGTGCTGTGTCTTGCTGACAGTGCGCTGTATCTAGCTGACAGTGCGCTGTATCTTGCTGGCAGTGTGCTGTGACTTGCTGACAGTGCGCTGTGTGTTGCTGACAGTGCGCTGTGACTTGCTGACAGTGCGCTGTGACTTGCTGACAGTGCGCTGTGTCTTGCTGACAGTGCGCTGTGACTTGCTGACAGTGCGCTGTGAGATGCTGACAGTGCGCTGTGTCTTGCTGACAGTGTGCTTTGTCTTGCTGACAGTGCGCTGTGTCTTGTTGGCAGTGCGCTGTGACTTGCTGACAGTGTGCTGTGTCTTGCTGACAGTGCGCTGTGACTTGCTGACAGTGCGCTGTGTCTTGCTGACAGTGCGCTGTGACTTGCTGACAGTGTGCTTTGTCTTGCTGACAGTGTGCTGTGTCTTGCTGACAGTGCGCTGTGTCTTGCTGACAGTGCGCTGTGTCTTGCTGACAGTGCGCTGTGTCTTGCTGACAGTGCGCTGTGTCTTGCTGACAGTGCGCTCTGTCTTGCTGACAGTGCGCTGTGTCTTGCTGACAGTGTGCAGTGACTTGCTGACAGTGTGCAGTGACTTGCTGACAGTGCGCTGTTACTTGCTGACAGTGCGCTGTGTCTTACTGACAGTGTGCAGTGACTTGCTGACAGTGTGCAGTGACTTGCTGACAGTGTCCTCTGACTTGATGGTGCTCTCATTTCAATTTCTCTTTCTTCAGGTGCTTTTGCAAACACGTTACCTGCCTATCAAAGATCAGAGGTTATGTTGTTTATCATGGGAAAGGTTCCACTACCTGCAGTTCATCAGGTTCTCGATGTCGGAAAGCCAGGGTGAGCTTGTAATATCACAATATCTCTTTTTGATTTTACCTATAAAGAATCAAACTACTTATATTCTAAAAAAATCCATAGTAACATTGTGTCTGAACATACTCTAACACACAGCGTTAGAATCATTAAAATCATAAGTATCGAAAACATCTAAATCCCATTTCAGTTGTGCAGATCTTTGCAGGAAGCTATTTTCAGACTGTTGTTCCAGGACGCTATGGATGTGAAGTTTCTTGGACCATGTTTTATTTGCTGTGGGGCCTCTCAGATGGGATTGCTTTGACTTGACATCTGTTTTATTAGGCTAATATGGCATTTGTTGTTTGGATTGACATAATCTTGGCGCTGGGAATATGCTGATGGTTTCTACTGGATTTGAAGTACTATCAATCTGCGGTTGATCTTGATCTTTCTGACTAATTGTTCAGATTGTTCTCTTCTTTACCTACATGCCAGTCATGTGAGTCTTTCATGTTCCCCTGTCAATCTAGCAATACATCATAACAAGTAATGTCTGAGGAGGTTTGCCCACATTTTCTGCCAAATACAATTTCCAATATTGGATCCATAATGTGATGAAATGTGAATGTTCAGAATGGGTGTACACATTTGGTTCAAATGATTTCATTCCTTTGTTGCTGATGATCTGTGTTGTCGCATTGGATGATCTTTTTCCAGTTAAGCACAGGATTTCCAATGGTGTTCTTTGTGGTCTGTGGTCTTCATCATTCTTGTGACGATACATGGATGTTGATTAAAGATAAGTCCTTGCATGCTTGTAGGGCCAATCACTAGACTGTGATATCCACAATACAAATATTTGGTATGACCAAGATGAGTTTCTGAGTTGACCCTCGATTCCAGTTGTTGTGCCTGCCCCACAGTGTGTTTAAATTCTTTTATTCAGCAAAAGAACTGTGAGTCGACTCTTAATAATGTTACACAATAATTCTCGTTTATTTGATAACATTAATGTTAGAACAACAAAGTATACTGTAAACTAACGATATACACTACAAGCTATCTTATGCTTTAACTTTGTATGATCATATACCACCAGGCTAGGACTTGACCAGGCTCCACATGGTGATGTCGTCTGGTCTTCTCCTAAGGGTCTCAGGGGTGTCTTCTTTTTCGGGGTTATTCTCGATTTATCGCACTCCAGTTTCCGCTCGAGTAACTACTCCTGAGGGTAGTGCTGCAGCGATTCTTATACTCCAAAATCTTCATGCCATTTTGTGAAGGTCTTGAGTATCTTCCAAAGGATCAATCAGGTTTGATCACCCTGAGAGATTGGACCCAACCAGGTGTTAGCATCTTGATGGCAGAGTGGTCTTTAAGTGTCCATTACTGGAGGTGCTGGCTGAATGTAGCCTCCCCTAAGTAAGAATGTGAGACACCTCCATGTCTGGTACACACCTCAATGTTTCTGATTGTCCCACGGGTGACATTCCATTGACCCATTTGGGTGTGTATTGTAGGGCCTGCAGCTACCAGGTTTGTTTTCAAACTGTCTATGGACAGCTGCAGCCTGTCTGGATTCTACAGCATGTTGATTGCCACCGTCACTTTAGTCAAGGCTGTCTTTGGATATTTTTCAGAGAGGTTGTTAAAGTAGCAATTGCGAAAAGTCGAGGTTAGAAGGGTTTTCGGGCCAGTTTGATTATAGCTAACAGATACTGCCTCAGGCAAAAGCCTTTAAAGTTTAACAAAAACACTAGTACAATGAAAGGGGAGTGGCCAGTTCTCCCAGCTCAGCTTTTCTTTGGTTTGGTTTGGCTTTAGTAGTCTGGGAGAGAGTGAGGACTGCAGATGCTGGAGATCAGAGTCAAAACATGTGGTGCTAGAAAAGCACAGCTGATCAGGCAGCATTCAAGGAGCAGAAGAGTTGACGATTCAAGCATAAGCTCTTCATCAGGAATGTTAGCAATCTAGCTGTTCACTGAAAGCAGCAGTCAGTTGAGGCTGCTGATCCAAGAAATAGCTACATGGAAGAAGGTGTTCCATGCTGAATCATCTGCCGTCCCTCCCGTGTTCGATTTTATTATTTTGTGCCAAGGGGTGTTTATGGGGATTGTTGCAAGTACTTGGAACAGCACGTTAGGTTGGGATAGTCTGGTGAATTTTCAGATAGGTTAAGTTATTCTGAATTCTGTTCTCTTTTGTTTGTGTTTCATGTGGTAATCTTGCAAATAAATTCTGTTTTGTTTCAAACTAAGTGGTTGGACCAGCTGCATCCCTCCTGGAATATCCATGTTACACCTGCTTAAAACAACAAGCAAACCTAGGGTCTGGGCTACGTTCTTGAAATGTTTTGAGGGGGTCTGGCCTGGTCCATAACAACACCAAAATTGGTGATTTGGAGAACTGTGAAGAAGGTTATTTAAAAGTACAATGAGATCTTCTCAGATGGGCCAATGGGCCAAGAGTGGCAAGGAGTTTAATTTAGATAAATATGAGGTATTACATTTTGGTAAGGTAACCAGGTTAGGACTTATACAGTTAATGGAAGGCCCTGGGGAGTGTTGTCAAACAAAGACCCCTAATTATGCAGGTACATAATTCCTTGAAAGTGGCGTCACAGACAGACAGGTTGGTGAAGACAACATTTGACATGCTTGCCTTCATTGGTCAGAGCATTGAGTACAGGAGTTGGGACATCATGTTGTGGCTGTGCGAAACATTGGTGAGGCCAATTTTAAAATACTGCATAAAATTCTGGTCACCCTGCTGTAGGAAGAATGTTGCTCAACTAGAAAGATGCAGAAAAATATTACAAGGTTGTTCCTGGGCCTGTAGGGTTTGCGTTACAAGGAGAGGCTAGATAGCCTGGGTCTTTTCTCCCTTGAGCAACGGAGGCTGGGGGGTGACCTTTTAGAGATTTATGAATTCATGAGGGGCAGAGATGAATAGCCATGGTCTTTTTCCTCGGGTAGGAGAGTCCAAAGGTAGAGGGCATAGGTCTTAGGTGAGATGGGAAAGATTTAAAAGGACCAGTGGGGCAACTTTTTCACACAGAGGGCGGTGTGCTATTGGAACAAACCACCAGACAAAGTGATAGAGACAGGTACACTTACAACATTTAAAAGACATTTGGACAGGTACATGGATGGGAAAGGTTTAGAGGGATATGGGCCAAATGCAGGCAAGTGGGACTATTTCGTTTAGGAAGACTGGTCAGCGTGGATAAGTTGGGCTGAAGGTCCTGTTTCTATGCTGTAGACTTTGACTCATTCCATACAATTTTGATCCCATTCTTACGGAAGGGTGCAGTTGCATAGGAGAAAGTTCAGAGAAAGTTTGCGAGATTAATTCCAGAGTTGAAAAGCTTGTCTTAAGTGAAGAAATTAAGCAGTTTAGGTCTGTACTCACTAGAGTTTAGAACAATGAGCGGGCATTTAATTAAAGCAAATAAGATGCTAAAGTGGATTGACAAAGCAGATGTAGAGCAAATGCTTTCCTCTTGGGCAATCTAGAACCAGGTTTATAGTTTTAGTTAAGGGATGGGAAATTTAAAACAGAAATGATGGGTTTTTCTCCAAGCGTTATGAATCTGTGGAATTCACGGCACCAGAGCGCGATGGATGCCAAGAAATCGAATAAATTTAACACAAAGATAGAAAGATTTTTAATTAGTAATGGGTTACAGTTATTGGAACAAGATGGGAAAGTGGAGTTGAGATCAGCCTTGAAAATGTTAAATGGCAGATGAGTCTCAAAGTCTGAAATGGAGAAAGTGAGGACTACAGATGCTGGAGATCAGAGCTGAAAATGTGTTGCTGGAAAAGCGCAGCAGGTCAGGCAGCATCCAAGGAGCAGGAGAATCGACGTTTCGGGCATAAGCCCGTCTTCAGGGCTGAAGAAGGGCTTATGCCCGAAACGTCGATTCTCCCGCTCCTTGGATGTTGCCTGACCTGCTGCGCTTTTCCAGCAACACATTTTCAGCTCAAAGTCTGAAATGTCCACAGGCAGTACTGAGGGAGAATTACACTGTCAAGGGGGAAACACTGGTGGAGTGCTATACTATCAGATATTCATGACTGAGAGAGTGTTGTAACATCACAGTGGCAGTACTGAGTGAGAGCTGCTGTTCTGAAGAGGCAGTCCTACAATTTATTCAGTTAGCTTAGCTGGCTGGACAGCTGGTTTGCAATGCAGAGTGATACCAACAGTGCAGATTCACTTACCCTACATTGGCTGAGTGCTGAGTTTACCACTAATGAACTGCCTTCTCAGTTTCACCCCTTGTCAGAGACGTTGTGACCCTCAAGTTTAAATCACTACCAGTTGTCTCTGTCTAATGAGAGAGAGCAGCCCTCTGGTTCTGTGGAGCTATATCTTTACTGAGGGAGAACTGCACTGCCAGAAGAAGTACTGAGGAAGACCTGTCAGGTTGGAGGAGCAGTACTGTGAGAAAACTGCACTGTCAGTGGCTGGTGATGATGGAGAACTTCACTGTTAGAGAAGTGGTACTGAGGGACAATTGCAAAGTCAGAATGAAGGAAATGAGGAAAAACTTGTTTTGGAGGGGCAGTACTGACAACAAACTGCACTATTAAAAGAACAGAACTGAGGAAGTTATGTGCTTCATTGATGCCATTTTTCAGGTGTAGACCTGTTTTCCCTCTCAAGTCAATATACAGTCCTTGGCACGTTTTATAAGAATAATGTGTGAAATATCCTGGTGTCTCGGCCAATATTTATTCCTCAACTAGCGCTACTAAAGTAGGCTATCTGGCCTTTGTCATGATGCTGTTTGTGAGATACTACTGTTCCCAAGTTTATTGTTTTGCTGGGGTGGGGACTCCAGAACTAGAGGGCATAGATTCAGGGTGAGAGGGGGAAAGATATAAAAGGGACCTAAGGGGCAACTTTTACACGCAGAGGGTGGTGCATGGATGGAATGAGCTGCCAGAGGAAGTGGTGGAGGCTGGTACAATTCCAGCATTTAGAAGGCATTTGGATGGGTATATGAATGGGAAGGGTTTAGAATGATATGGGCCAAGAGCTGGCAAATGGGACTATATTAGATTAGGATAACTGGTCGGCATGGATGAGTTGGACTGAAGGGTCTGTTTCCGTGCTATGACTCCATGAATGTATGCTGCCTCTTACATTACCGTAGTGAGTGCAAAAGTACACCATTGTATGTACAGTGTTTTGAGGCATTCCAAGATCATGAAAGTTACTATTTTGAATGGCAATCTTTTTTCTCAGCTTTTGATCTATTGGCCTTGCCCAGAAGAGGGAGCCAAATATCTTAGGTCTGAGTTACTATTGAGACAGAGCTTTCAGAGTCTTGTGGCAGAGAATTCCACAGGCTCACCACTCTCTAGGTGAGGACATTTCTTATCTTTTCCCTACTCAATACCCTTAGTCTGTGACCCCCTGGTTCTGGATTCCCTGCTCATCAGAAATATCCTTCCTGCATTTACCCAATCTAGTCCTGTTCGGATTTTATAGATTTCTATGAAATCCCCCTCATTTTTCTGAACTCCTGTAAATATAGTCCTAACCACTTCAGTCTCTCTTTATATGTCAATTTTAGAAACTACTATAAAGGATGTAATAGCAGAGCATTTAGAAATACATAATACAATCAGGCTGAGTCAGTATGACTTCATGGAGGGAAAATTGTGCCTGACTAGAATTGTTTGAGGAGCTAAGAAGTAGTCATTGTAATATACTTTTAGACTAGAATCCTTACAGTGTGGAAACAGGCCATCAGCACATTGAGTCCACACCAACCCTTCAAACAGTGTCCAACCGAGACCTAATCACCTACCCTCTCCCTGTAACCTTGCCTTTCTCATGGCTAATCCACCTAGTCTGCACATCCCTGGACACTATGGGCAATTTAACATAGCCAATCCATCTAACCTGTACACCTTTGGACTTGGGGAGGAAGCTAGAGCACCAGGCAGATATGGGTACAAACTCCAGACAGATAGTCACCTGAGTGGAATTGAATCTGAGGC
Organism: Chiloscyllium punctatum; assembly: GCF_047496795.1. Lineage (NCBI taxonomy): Eukaryota > Metazoa > Chordata > Chondrichthyes > Orectolobiformes > Hemiscylliidae > Chiloscyllium > Chiloscyllium punctatum. Next base: position 1,888,346 of record NC_092749.1, read on the forward strand.
AGCATTGCTAACCACTGTGCCAGCATTCCATCCTCAAACTTTTAATTTAATGTTGATCTCACTTTCCCTACACCTTCTCTACAGAATAACATTGTATTCTTCAATATGTTTTATTACCCTAATGCACTTTATATGGTATGATCTGCCTTTACTGCACGCCAGAACAAAAGTTGTCACTGTACCTAGCTATGTGTGATAATAATAAAGCAAAACAAATCATATTTGGACTTTCAGATGGCGATTGATAAGGTACCACACATGAGGCTACTTAATAAGGATAAGACCTGTGGCTTTAAATTCCTGGGCCACATGGTCTTGTTCTGGACAAGATGACAATTTGCAAACCTTATACATACAAATATGAGTTTGGAGCAGGAGTTGGCCATTTGACCCCTCAAGCCTGTGCTACTATTCATTAAGACAATATCTGATCTTCTTGTATTTTGAGTTCATTGACTCATTTTGAATTCATTCCCATCTACTGCCAATAACCTTTGATTCCTTTGTCTAACAAAATTTACTTTCATCTTAAAATGTTCAATTCCCCTGCCTTTGCTGTCTTCTGAGACAGAGTATTCCAAAGTCACGCAATTCATTGAGAGAAATAAATTCTCCTTATCTCTGTCCTAAAATGAACAAAGCTTAATTTTAAAACAGTGTCCTGCAATTATGGACTTGTCACAAGTGAAATGACATTTCCACATTCGCTTTCCCAAAAACTTTCAAGGTCAAGCCTAGCAATTACGAACTAATTAGTTCAACTTAATAGTGGGAAAACATCTAGGAATAATCATTTTGCCTACAATGAATAATCATATGGTCAGATGTGGGTTAATTAAAAGCCAGCCAGCATGGATTTGTTAAGGACAAATTGTGTTTAATTAATTTTAGTTTTTTGAAGAGGTTGGTAAGGGCCATGCTGATAATGCGATATATGTGAACTTCATTCTTTGATACAGTGCCACACAAAAGACTTGTGAAGAAAGAGTAGGAATAAAAAGGACAGTAGCAATGTGGATACAAAACTGGCTGAAGGATGGGAAACAGACACTAATGGTTAAAGGAAGAAAGTTGATAGTGGAGCTCCCCCGGCATTTGTACTGAAAACCTTGCTTTTCCCATTATATGTTCATGATCTAGATTGTGTTTTCGGGGGACAATTTCAACATTTGCAGATGGTACAAAACTTGAAAGCATTGTAAACTGTGAGGAGGATAGTTTAGATCTTCAAAAGGGTAAAAATGGAATGGGCAGATAGGGAGGAGATGAAGTCTCATGGAGGAAGGTTACAAGGAACGTGGAAAGACATTATAAAATGAAATTACTGCTCTAAAAGGTGTGCAGGAACAAAGAGACTGAGATATATATGTACTTGAGTCAATAAAGATGGCAGGACAGATGGAGGCAACTTCTTAAAAAGCATACAATATTCTAGATTTCATTAATAGAGGCATTAAGTGCAAGAGCAAAGCGCTTATTATGAACTTGTATAAGACAGCAGCTAAACCTCAGCTGGAGCATTGTGTACAGCCTGGGAGCCACAGACAACATGGAAGACATTGACAAGAATGGTTCCAAAGTTGAGAAACCTCAGATATGAAGATGCATCAGAGAGTTTAATATGGTTTTCTTTGGCGAAGAAAAGGCAATGAGGAGATCTGGTAGAAGTTTTAAAATCATGAGAGATCTGGACAGAATGGACAAGTGGACATTATTCTCACTTGTAAAAGGATCAAGAACAAAAGGGCACAGACTAAAAGTAGTTTACAGAAGAAGCAAATATGATATGAGAAAAATACTGTTTAGGATCCTAATACACTGCTTGGTCATGTAGGCGGTCTGTTATGGAGACAGGTTCAATCAAAGCATTTGAGAGGGCATTAGCTGATTATTTGAACAGAAGCAATGTTCAGGATTATGGTGAAAAGGTGGAGTAGTAGCACAAAGTCATAGAGCTCATTCAAAGAGTCAGTGTAGATACAACATGCCAAATGGCTGCCTTCTGCCATGTAAGAGTTCTGTGATTCTGAAATAAAGCTACCAGTCACTCGTCCATAAACCATGTTATTGTGAGGTAAATTGTTCAACCTCTTCCATAAATCCCCAGACCTACTCCATATCCAACCTATGTCAGTAAAGGTCAAGGGTAGCAAGGTAACACCACCACCTACAAGTTACTTTCCAAGAATCTCACCACTCTGGCTTGAAAATATATAACTGATCCTTCAGTGTTGCTGGGCCAAATTCCCTGAACTCCCTCTCGAATGCATTATGAGTGTCCAAATAGGGTCCAAATTGACTGGAGCAGTTCATGAATGCAACTCACCATCATCTCCTCTAAGGCAGCTAGGGATGGCGGTAGAGTCATAGAGTCCTACAGCACAGAGCAGGCCCTTTGGCCCAAACTGGTCCATGCTGACCAAAATCTCCAACCACGCTAACCCCATTTCCCTGCACTTGGCCCATATCCTTCTAAACCCTTTCTATCCATGTATTTGTCTAAATGACTTTTAAATGTTGTTAATGTGGCTGCCTCAACCACTTCTACTGGCAGCTCATTCGATATAGAACATAGAACATTTCCTTCAGAAATGAGATGACAAGAATCCAGAGAAAGTATATTCCTGTCAGGGTGAAAGGGAATACTGGATTAGTGGTGCTGGAAGAGCACAGCAGTTCAGGCAGCATCCAACGAGCAGCGAAATCGACATTTCGGGCAAAAGCCCTTCATCAGGAATAAAGGCAGTGAGCCTGAAGCATGGAGATATAAACTAGAGGAGGGTGGGGGTGGAGAGAGATTAGCATAGAGTACAATGGGTGAGTGGGGGAGGAGATGAAGGTCAAGGAGGAGAGGGTGGAGTGGATAGGTGGAAAAGGAGATAGGCAGGTTCGACAAGTCCAGACAAGTCAAGGAGACAGTGCTGAGCTGGAAGTTTGAAACTAGGATGAGGTGGGGGAAGGGGAAATGAGGAAGCTGTTGAAGTCCACATTGATGCCCTGGGGTTGAAGTGTTCTGAGGCGGAAGATGAGGACGGAGGCAGGCACTGAGGAAGCAAATGTGGCTGTGGTAGCGAGTTTGTTTCACGACATGGTTGAAGAGCTTCAGAGCAGAGGAAATGACCGGGGAGTTGCAGTGGGAGAGGGACTCCCTGAGATTCTTGTAGAGAGAGGAGGAAAACTTCTTCAAGGCAGGCATCCTTGCAAGAGGATTCGCAGTCGGGTTAAAATCAATGAGGTAAAAACAATGACTGCAGATGCTGGAAAGCAAATATTGGATTAGTGGTGCTGGAAGAGCACAGCAGTTCAGGCAGCATTCAACGAGCAGCGAAATCGACATTTCGGGCAAAAGCCCTTCATCAGGAATAAAGGCAGTGAGCCTGAAGCATGGAGAGATAAGCTAGAGGAGGGTGGGGGTGGGGAGAAAGTAGCATAGAGTACAATGGGTGAGTGGGGGAGGGGATGAAGGTGATGGGTCAAGGAGGAGATGGTGGAGTGGATAGGTGGAAAAGAAGATAGGCAGGTCGGACAAGTCTGGACAAGTCAAGGAGACAGTGCTGAGCTGGAAGTTTGAAACTAGGATGAAAGGGAAGGCTGGTAACTATAGGGAATGCTGGATGACTAAAGAAATTGAGGGTTTGGTTAAGAAAAAGAAGGAAGCATGTGTCAGGTACACACAGGATAGAAGAGTATAAAGAAAGTAGGAGTATACTTAAGAGGGAAATCAGGAGGACAAAACGGGGACATGAGGTAGCTTTGGCAAATAGAATTAAGGAGAATCCAAAGGGCTTTTACAAATATATTGAGGACAAAAGGGTAACTAGGCAGAGAATACGGCCCCTCAAAGATCAATAAGGTAGCCTTTGTGTGGAGCCACAGAAAACGGGGGAGATACTAAATGAGTATTTTGCATCAGTATTTACTGTGGAAAAGGATATGGAAGATATAGACTGTAGGGAAATAGATGGTGACATCTTGCAAAATGTCCAGATTACAGAGGAGGAAGTGCTGGATGTCTTGAAACAGTTAAAGGTGGATAAATTCCCAGGACCTGATCATGTGTACCCGAGAACTCTGTGGGAAGCTAGAGAAGGGATTGCTGGGCCTCTTGCTGAGATATTTGATCATCGATAGTCACAGGTGAGTTGCCGGAAAACTGGAGGTTGGCTAACGTGGTGCCACTGTTTAAGAAGGGTGGTAAGGACAAGCCAGGGAACTATAGACCGGTGAGCCTGACCTCGGTGGTGGGAAAGCTGTTGGAGGGAATCCTGAGGGACAGGATATACATGTATTTGGAAAGGCAAGGACTGATTAGGGATAGTCAACATCGCTTTGTGCGTGGGAAATCAGTCTCACAAACTTGATTGAGTTTTTTGATGAAGTAACAAAGAAGATTGATGAGGGCAGAGCAGTAGATGTGATCTGTATGGACTTCAGTAAGGCATTCGACAAGGTTCCCCATGGGAGACTGATTAGCAAGGTTAGATCTCATGGAATACAGGGAAAACTAGCCATTTGGATACAGAACTGGCTCAAAGGTAGAAGACAGAGGGTGGTGGTGGAGGGTTGTTTTTCAGACTGGAGGCCTGTGACCAGTGGAGTGCCACAAGGATCGGTGCTGGGCCCTCAGCACCGATTTGAATGCGAGCATAAGAGGTATAGTAGTAAGTTTGCAGATGACACCAAAATTGGAGGTGTAGTGGACAGTGAAGAGGGTTACCTCAGATTACAACAGGATCTGGACCAGCTAGGCCAATGGGCTGAGAAGTGGCAGATGGAGTTTAATTCAGATAAATGCGAGGTGCTGCATTTTGGGAAAGCAAATCTTAGCAGGACGTATACACTTAACGGTAAGGTCCTAGGGAGTGTTACTGAACAAAGAGTCCTTGGAGTGCAGGTTCATAGCTCCTTGAAAGTGGAGTCACAGGTAGATAGGATAGTGAAGAAGGCAGATGATATGCTTTCCTTTATTGGTCAGAGTATTGAGTACAGGAGTTGGGAGGCCAAGTTGCAGTTGTACAGGACATTGGTTAGGCCACTGTTGGAATATTGTGTGCAATTCTGGTCACCTTCCTATCGGAACGATGTTGTGAAACTTGAAAGGGTTGAGAAAAGATTTACAAGGATTTTGCCAGGGTTGGAGGATTTGAGCTACAGGGAGAGGCTGAACAGGCTGGGGCTGTTTTCCCTGGAGCGTCGGAGGCTGAGGGGTGACCTTATGGAGGTTTGCAAAATTATGAGGGGCATGGATAGGATAAATAGGCAAAGTCTTTTCCCTGGGGTTGGGGAGTCCAGAACTAGAGGGCGTAGGTTTAGGGTGAGAGGTGAAAGATATAAAAGAGACCTAAGGGTCACCCTTTTCACGCAGAGGGTGGTACGTGTATGGAATGAGCTGCCAGAGGATGTGGTGGAGGCTGGTAGAATTGCAACATTTAAGAGGCATTGGATGGGTATATGAATAGGAATGGTTTGGAGGGATATGGGCTGGGTGCTGGCAGGTGGGACTAGATTGCGTTGGGATATCTGGTTGGCATGGACAGGTTGGACCGAAGGGTCTGTTTCCATCCTGTACATCTCTATGACTCTATGACTCTATAACAGTACAGCACAGAACAGGCCATTCAGCCCACGATGTTGTGCCGACCACTGATCCTCATGTATGCACCCTCAAATTGCTGTTACCCTATACATGTCCAGTAGACTCTTAAATGTCCCCAATGACCTTGCTTCCACAACTGCTGCTGGCAACGCATTCCATGCTCTCACAACTCTCTGTGTAAAGAACCCACCTCTGACATCCCCTCTATACTTTCCTCCAACCAGCTTAAAACTATGACCCCTCGTGTTAGTCATTTCTGCCCTGGGAAATAGTCTCTGGCTATTGACTCTATCTATGCCTCCCATTATCTTGTATACCTCAATTAGGTCCCCTCTCCTCCTCCTTTTCTCTGAGCTCAGTCAACCTCTCTTTATAAGGTAAGCCCTCCACTCCAGGCAGCATCCTGGTAAACCTCCTCCGAACCCTCTCCAAAGCATCCACTTCTTTCCTATAATAGGGCGACCAGAACTGGACGCAGTATTCCAAGTGCGGTCTAACCAAAGTTTTATAAAGCTGCAACAAGATCTCACGACTCTTAAACTCAATCCCCCTGTTAATGAAAGCCAAAACACCATATGCTTTCTTAACAACTCTGTCCACTTGGGTGGCCATTTTAAGGGATCTATGTACCTGCACACCAAGATCCCTCTGTTCCTCCACACTGCCAAGGATCCTATCCTTAATCCTGTACTCAGCTTTCAAATTCAACCTTCCAAAATGCATCACCTTACATTTATCCAGGTTGAACTCCATCTGCCACCTCTCAGTCCATCTCTGCATCCTGTCAATGTCCCGCTGCAGCCTACAACAGCCCTCTATACTGTCAACGACACCTCCAACCTTTGTGTCGTCTGCAAAGTTGCTGACCCATCCTTCAATCTCCTCATCCAAGTCATTAATAAGAATTACAAACAGTAGAGGCCCAAGGACAGAGCCCTGTGGAAACACCACTCACCACAGACTTCCAGGCAGAATATTTTCCTTCTACTACCACTCGCTGTCTTCTGTTGGCCAGCCAATTCTGTATCCAGACAGCTAAGTTCCCCTGTATCCCATTCCTCCTGACCTTCTGAATGAGCCTACCATGGGGAACCTTATCAAATGCCTTGCTGAAGTCCATATACACTACATCCACAGCTCAACCCTCATCAACTTTTCTAGTCACATCCTCAAAGAACTTGATAAGGTTTGTGAGGCATGACCTGCCCCTCACAAAGCCGTGTTGACTGCATTTAATCAAGCCATGCTCTTCCAGATGGTCATAAATCCTCTCCCTCAGAATCCTTTCTAACACCTTGCAGATGACAGACATGAGACTTACCGGTCTGTAATTGCTGGGGATTTCCTTTCTTGAAGAGAGGAATTACATTTGCCTCTCTCCAGTCCTCAGGCACGACTCCAGTGGAGAGCGAGGATGCAAAGATCTTCGCAAGTGGCGAAGCAATTGCATTTCTCGTTTCCCAAAGCAGCCGAGGAGAAATCTGGTCCGGGCCTGGCAACTTGTCAATCTTAATGTTTGACAAAATTTTCAGCACATCAGCTTCCTCTATCTCTATCCATTCCAGCATGCACACCTGCTCTTCAAAGGTTTCATTCACTACAAAGTTCGTTTCTTTCGTAAAGACAGAAGCAAAAAACTCATTTAGGGCTTCCCCTACCTCCTCAGACTCCACACACAAATTCCCTATGCTATCCCTGATCGGCCCGACTCTTTCTTTGACCATTCTCTTATTCCTCACATAAGTGTAAAATGCCTTTGTGTTCTCCCTAATCCGTTCTGCCAAGCCTTTCTTGTGCCCCCTCCTGGCTCTCCTCAGACCATTTTTGAGCTCCTTCCTCGTCTGCCTGTAATCCTCTAGAGCTGAGCTTGACCCTAGCTTCCTCCACCTTATGTAAGCTACCTTTTACCTTTTGACGAGATGCTCCACCTCTCTCGTCATCCAAGATTCCTTTATCTTACCACTTCTTGCCTGTCTCAGAGGGACATATTTATTCATCACTTGCAACAACTGTTCCTTAAACAGTCTCCACATGTCTATAGTGCCTTTACCATGGAGCAATTGCTCCCAGTCCATGCTTCCTAACTCATGTCTAATCACATCATAGTTTCCTCTTCCCCAATTAAATATCCTCCCATTTTGCCTAATCTTCTCCTTCTCCATAGCTATGTAGAATGTGAGGCAGTTGTGGTCACTATCACCAAAATGCTCTCCCACCACAAGATCTGATACCTGCCCCGGCTCGTTTCCGAGCACCAAGTCTAGAATACTAGAATAGCCTCTCCCCTTGTCGGCCTGTCAATGTACTGAGTTAGGAAACCCTCCTGAAAACACCTTACAAAAACAGATCCTTCCAAACCATCTGCTTGAAGGAGGTTCCAATCAATATTTGGAAAGTTAAAGTCACCCATTACAACAACCCTACTACGTCCACACTTTTCCAAAATCTGCCGACCTATGCTTTCTTCCATCTCCCTGCTGTTATTGGGGGGCATATTGAGATATGTATACCAAATGCTGGCCTCTATGACAACGCTGACATCCCATGAGTGAATTTATTTAAGAAGTTTAGTGGAGAGGAGTACTGCTGTGCAGAATACACAAGTACTCCAGACATCAGCACAGCCATCCTGATTATGTGGTCAAAACAAAGTAGGAGAGAGGGTACAGTCTGATACTGGTCTGTACCAGTGTCAGCTGACTGATTATTTTGTTATTTTGTATCATTTCAGTAAAACAGGCCTTTGACTGAGCACTCATTTCTCATTCTGCTTCCTGTTGCAGGGATAATGGAAATCGAATGATTCAGTTAATGTTGCTGAAATCCCTCCTACAGGTATGACTTTTCAAATATATTCCTACAATGCTCCAGTGAAGACTCATTGGTAAGTCAGAAAGTGTTTCAGTTGTACATACCCAAACCATTAGATAAAGAATTAACTGGGGGCAATCAGCCTGACAGTTTGAGAACAGAAAAAGAAATTTGCTCAGGATTTCCAGTTCTGACAATGCAGCACTCCCCATTAAATGTTTTGCTATACCTGTCCTGGGAGTTTTTGATGAAGACAGTGTGGTGGATACTGTACCTTGTATCTAATCCTGAGCTGTCCATGCCCTGAGAGCATTTGACAGGATTAACTATGTCATAAGGTAGAAATGTATTCCAGCCTGTCATGATGAGTATTTGAATTGAATTGAATTTCTCACCAGAATATGCAGAAATTGGGTTTAAATCACAATTAAGAATTTAAAAGATGAGTTGTGTGAATTTAAGTTATTTTTGTGCTTATTATTGCAACTTATTCCTCTGGCCATTCTATAGTGAGTTTGGTTGTAGTTTATGATTTTTAAAATTTCTTTTACTTGAAGGTGACAATTGGGTTCCAGAGCAATAACCTTTTAGCAACCCTGCCCACCTCCTTCCTGGAACCTCTTCTCTCTGCCTCATTAATGGAGGATGCTGAACATCGCCTCCTCGTCATAGAGATCCTTCTCAGTCTGATCGACCGCCAAGGGAATAGACATAAATTCTCTCATGTCAGGTATGCCCCAAGTGGACCATTGCACTGATAGAACAACATAGAAGCAGGATATTCAGTCTGTCATGTTTGTATTACCTCTCTGCAAGAACAACTCAGCCAGTGCTAGCCCTGCAAATCTTCGCTTTTCACATAATCAAATTCATTTTGAAATCCACAATCACATCTGCCACCACTGTATTCTCAGATTGTAGACTGATGATCCTAACCACTTGCTACTGGCTCATTATTCAATCAGCTTAATTCAGTGTCCCTGGTTCTCACCTCTTCGCCAATGGGAACAATTTTTCTTTACCTGCTCTGTCATGACTTCTCAAAATTTTCAATATTTCCATCAATCTTACCTCAGCCATCTTTCTTCATGAAGTCTAGCTTCTTCAACCACTTGAGTGACTGAAGTTCTCAGAAGCCCTCACATTCTCCCAACAGTGTGCTGCGTCCTACTGAAGCTGAATCAGTGTTTTGTAAAGGTTCTTCCTAACATCATGTGACAATGCTGCTACTTTAACAAGATTATGCTGTCCTTTGCTTTTCATTCAGAGAGGTTGTAAAAGCAATGATTCCAAAAGTCTAGGTTTGAAGAGTTTTAGGACCAGTTTGATTCTAGCTAACCGATACTGCCTCAGATAAAAGGCAATCAAGGTTAAAATGAAAGGGGAGTGGCCAATTCTCCCTGCTCAGTTTTTCTCTGGCAGTTTCCGTGCTGTACATCTCTATGACTCTATGAGAGGCTGGGACTTTTCTCACTGGAGTGTAGGAGCTCAAGGGCTGACCTAAGAGAGGTTTGTAAAATCATGAGGAGCATAGATAAGGTGGACACCAAAGGTCTTTTCCCTAGGCTGGGGCAGTCAAAAACAGGGGGCATATATTTAAGGTAAGAAGAAAAAGTTTTAAAAGGGACCTGAGGGGCAACTTTTTCACAAAGTGTGGTTTGTATGTGGAAAAATTGCCAGATGAGGTAGTCAATCTTACTTCAGCCATCTTTTTCTTCATGAAGTCTAGATTAGATTACTTACAGTATGGAAACAGGCCCTTCAGCCCAACAAGTCCAGACCGACCCTCTGAAGAGCAACCCACCTAGACCCATTCTCCTAATTTAACCATTTTTAGACTGTGGGAGGAAACCTACGCAGACACAGGGAGAATATGCAAACTCCTGAGATGGGAATTGAGCCCGGGTTTGTGGCACTATGAGGCAACAGTGCTAACCACTGTGCCGCCCACAAATAGTTACAATGTTTAAAAGACATTTGGACTGCTACATGAATAGGAACGGTTTGGAAGGATGTGGCCCAAATGCAGGCAAGTGGGAATAGTTTAGATGGGAAACTTGTTTGTCATGTATAAGTTGGACCGAAGGGTCAGTTTTCATGCAGTATGACTTGATAATGTTTTTTTCAGTGTTGTCGCTTTCTTTTTGTCATTGCAATGGTATTTATTCTGCTCAAACCAAGTATGCATGTCAGTCCTTCAAACTTATTACTGTATAAAAGTCGATAGTTTGCCTTTCGACAAAATAAAAGATCCCAAACGTTCAATTTCAGTATGAATATGTACAACGTACCCTCAGCACAACATGTTGCTGAATACACCACTGCCTAGAATTGTAGCCTTTATTTTGTAGCGGCCCTCCTTATTCTTCCTCACAAAATGAATTGCTTCATGCTTTGTCTGTATTAAATTTCATCTGCTGCAGTATTCCACCACTTTAATCCTTTGCTCTTGAAATCTATCACTATTCCCCTCGCAGCTTACAATATGTTTTGTATCATGTGCACATTTTTAAGTTGTGTCCTGCTAACCAAGTGTAGATCATTAACATGCAGTGACTCTAATACTGTCTCAAGAGTATATATCTTGCTAAAGTTTAACAAACAACCATTCGGTGTTGTGCCTTGTCTATCTATTTTTGGGTTTACTTGTGTTTGTCTGTATCTATGTGTTCTCTATATAGCATTATAGAACGATTAAGAGTTAGACAGATTTTTAATTGGTAATGGGATGAAGGGATATGGAGAGAAAGGAGGAAAATGGGAGTGAGGAATATATCAGCCATGAGCAAAGAGCGGTGCAGACTCAATGGGCCGAATGGCCTAATTCTGCTCCTATATTTTATGAACTTATGAACTTACTACAGCACAAAAAAGATGACTTCATCCATAATGGTTCGTTCCATCAGAGAAAGCAAACGTTCCAACTTAATCCCACTTTAGACAATGGCCCTGCAGGCTGTAGCACTTGTATTCTTCGACACCTTTTGAATATCTCTGTATTTGTGATCAGAAATATATCTTTATTTCTGTGTTTTTGTCTGTATCTATCCATTTCTGTCAATATGTACGAGTGTGTCTGAGTACTCTCAGACTGATGGTGTTTTCCTCTTCCTCTTCAGTATTGTTCCAGACATCTCTGTCCTCATGCTAAAAGTGGACAAGTGCTCCCGTCAGGATACGCTTTTTATGAAGAAGGTGAGCCTCTTATATTCTCCTGAGTTTAAGACCATAAGAAATAGGAACAGTAGTTGGCCATTCGGCATCTAATCTCTCACGTCCACTTCCCTCCACTTTCCCTGCCACCCTTGATTCACCCTATTGATCAGTAGTCTGTCTGTTTATCTAGGACAAGCCAAACCTCACTGCTCCCCAGTGGGACACGCCATATCTGACTGCTCCCCAGTGGGACACGCCATATCTGACTGCTCCCCAGTGGGACACGCCATATCTGACTGCTCCCCAGAGGGACACGCCAAACCTCACCACTCCCCAGTGGGACACACCATATCTGACTGCTCCCCAGAGGGACATGCCAAACCTCACTGCTCCCTATTGGGACACGAATATCTCACTGCTCCCCAGTGGGACACGCCATATCTGACTGCTCCCCAGTGGGATACTCCTTATCTGACTGCTCCCCAGTGGGACACGCCAAACCTCACTGCTCCCCAGTGAGACCCACCATATCTCATTGCTCCCCAGACCGACACGCCAAACCTCACTGCTCCCCAGTGGGACACACCATATCTGACTGCTCCCCAGTGGGACACGCCAAACCTCACTGCTCCCCAGTGGGACACACCATATCTGACTGCTCCCCAGTGGGACACGCCAAACCTCACTGCTCCCCAGTGGGACACACCATATCTGACTGCTCCGCAGTGGGACACGCCATCTCTGACTGCATCCCAGTTGGACACGCCAAACCTCACCACTCCCCAGTGGGACGCACCATATCTGACTGCTCCCCAGTGGGACACGCCAACCCTCACTGCTCAGCAGTGGGACACGCCATATCTGACTGCTCCCCAGTGGGACACGCCAACCCTCACTGCTCAGCAGTGAGACACGCCAAACCTCACTGCTCCCCAGTGGGACATGCCATATCTGACTGTTCCCCAGTGGGACACGCCAAACCTCACTGCTCCCCAGTGGGATACGCCATATCTGACTGCTCCCCAGTGGGACACACCAAACTTCACTGCTCCCCAGTGAGACCCACCATATCTTATTGCTCCCCAGACCGACACGCCAAACCTCACTGCTCCCCAGTGGGACACGCCATATCTGACTGCTCCCCTGTGGGACACGCTATATCTGACTGCTCCCCAGTGAGACACGCCATATCTCACTTCTCCCCAGTGGGACACGCCATATCTGACTGCTCCCCAGTGGGACATGCCCTATCTCACTGCACCCCAGTGGGACATGCCATATCTGACTGTTCCCCAGTGGGACACACCAAACCTCATTGCTCCCCAGTTGGACACGCCATATCTTATTGCTCCCCAAACCGACACGCCAAACCTCATTGCTCCCCAGTGGGACACGCCATATCTGATTGCTCCCCAGTGGGATACGCCATATCTCACTGCACCCCCGTGGGACACGCCAAACCTCACTGCTCCCCGGTGGGACACGCCATATCTCACTGCACCCCAGTGAGACACGCCATATCTCACTGCACCCCAGTGGGACACGCCATATCTCACTGCACCCCAGTGGACACGCCAAACCTCACGGCTCCCCAGTGAGACACGCCAAACCTCACTGCTCCTCAGTGGGACATGCCATATCTGACTGTTCCCCAGTGGGACACGCCAAACCTCACTGCTCCCCTGTGGGACACGCCAAACCTCACTGCTCCCCAGTGGGACACACCATATCTCACTGCTCCCCATTGGGATACGCCATATCTGACTGCTCCCCAGTTGGACAAGCCAAACCTCTCTGCTCCCCAGTTAGACCCATCATATCTCATTGCTCCCCAGTCTGACACGCCAAACCTCACTACTCCCCAGTGGGACATGCCATATCTGACTGTTCCCCAGTGGGACACGCCAAACCTCTCTGCTCCCCAGTGAGACAAGCCATATCTGACTGCTCCCCAGTTAGACCCACCATATCTCATTGCTCCCCAGTCCGACACGCCAAACCTCACTGCTCCCCAGTGGGACACGCCATATCTGACTGCTCCCCAGTGGGACACGCCATATCTGACTGCTCCCCTGTGGGACACGCCAAACCTCTCTGCTCCCCAGTGAGACAAGCCATATCTGACTGCTCCCCAGTTAGACCCACCATATCTCATTGCTCCCCAGTCCGACACGCCAAACCTCACTACTCCCCAGTGGGACACGCCATATCTGACTGCTCCCCCGTGGGACACGCTATATCTGACTGCTCCCCAGTGGGACACGCCATATCTCACTGCTCCCCAGTGGGACACGCCATATCTGACTGATCCCCAGTGCGACACGCCATATCTGACTTCTCCCCAGCAGGACATGCCATATCTCACTGCACCCCAGTGGGACATGCCAAACCTCACTGCTCCCCAGTGAGACACATCATATTTCACTGCTCCCCAGTGGGACATGTCATATGTCATTGCTTCTGAGTGTGGCACTTAATTCCTCAGTGCTCTCTGTTGTGTCTTGTCCATAACCCACTGCTTCCCAGTTTGTCCCCTCCATATTTCACTTCCTAGTATGCTTCCTTCATATCCCATTACACTCTATTTTGTCAACTCCATTGCCAGTGTGTCATTTCCATATCTACCTCTTTTCTGGTAAGTGTGGATTAAAGGGACAACCAAATTTGTTTCAGAATTTCCTCTAATCTCATGTTCCCTCATGCTTTTATTTTCGGTTTACCATCTACTGCAATTCAACAGGCGACCACACAAATCCCAGTGGAATTTCTACATTCTTTGTGTGGTGAACAACTGCCCATTTTGATGAAAGTTTGCATCTTTTTTGCAGCACTCACAGACATTGTACAGATATATCTATATGAGCTGTAAACAGGAGAATAACTCCTATATCCATTACGATGCACTTTATGCCATGCTTGCACTCATCAGCGTGGAACTGGCCAATGAGGAGGTAGTTGTGGATCTTATTCGGGTGGTATTAGCCCTCCAGGTATGTGCTATGCTCTGTAATACTTTGGTGAATCCTCATCTTGCATGACTTGTTCCATTCATCGTATGTTCCACTGTGCTAATTCTAAAGTAGCGACTATCCCACATGGCCTCCAGTTAAAATACAGGAACATAAGTGTTAAGAAATAACTTAATTGACAGAAAGGCTATGACCTAATGGTATTATCGCTAGGCTATTAATGAAAGGAGCCAGGTATTTTTCTGGGGATCTGGATTTGAATCTCACCATGGTAGAACTTTAATTCAATAAAAAGAAAATCTTGAATTAAGAGTCTTATAATGACATAAAATTATTATTGATTGTTAATAAAACCCAACCAAGTTTACTATAAAAACATGGGAAATAAAAAGAGTCAGTCATTTGGTCCATGAATCCTCCTGCACAAGTCAATAGGATCATGACTGATCTGACATTCCTCATGTCCACCTTTCTGCGATTTTCCCAAAATCCTTGATTCCTCTGCAGATTAATAATCCAACTATCTGTCATCCTTAAATATCCACAAGGATTCTGCTCCCATAGCTCTCCGTGACAAGGACTTCCAAAGATTCAAAACTCTTTGAGAGAAGAATTTCCTCTTCATCTCAATTGTCAATTGGTGCCCCTTAATTCTGCGACTATGCCCTCTAGTCTGAGAGTATCTCATGAGGGGAAGCGCTCTCTCAGCACCTACCTGTCAAACCCTTTAAGAATCCTATATATAGAATCCCCATAACGTGGAAACAGGCCATTCAGCTCAACATGGTCACCTACAATCAGACCACACCTCCAAAAAGATATTTCCTTCCCCACCCCGTCTGCATTCCACAGGGGCAGCTCACTCCACAAATCCCTTGTCAACTCCACACATCCCACCAACTTCTCAACCACACCCAGTACCTTTCCCTGCCCTGAAAGAGGTGCAACATCTCCCCTCTCACCTCTGTCCAAGACTCTAAATAATCCTTTCAGATCCAACAGAGCTTCAACTGCACATCATCCAACTTCATTTATTGCATCCATTATTCCCGATGTGATCTCTTCTACATTGGCAAGACCAAATGCAGACTTGGGGACCAGTTTGTGGAGTTTCTACGCTCTGGATGCCCTGACCAACCTGACCTTTTGGTTGCCATCCACACAAATTCCCCCTCCCACTGCCCTAGCGACATGTCCATCCTTGGCCTCCTCCACTGTCAGAGTGAGGTCAAACGGAAACTGGGAAGCTTACAGCCCAATCGCCTTGACATCGACTTCACCAGTTTTAAACTCCCTCCTCCCCCAGCCTTATCCCATGTCTAGCCCCACTCTTTCTCCTCGCTTTCCCGACCTGTCCTTACCTGTCTGTCTTCCTACTCACCTATCCACTCCGCCCTTCCCACTGACCAATCACAATAACCCCTTATCTGCATCCATCTATCACCATTCCACCTACCCCTTCCCCAGCCCCAAAATCCTCCCTGTATGTATATCTGGGCTCTCTCCCCTCCCCAGTCCCGACAAAGGGTTTCAGCCTGTAATGTTGACATTCCTGCTGCTCGGATACTGTCTGACCTGCTGTGCTCTTCCAGCTTCACTTCTATTGACTCTGACTTCCAGCATCTGCAATCCTTACTGTCTCCTAGTCACTTCCTTTCGGACCCTGTCAGTGTGGTAAATGCGGGTATATTCTGGTGGCATTATCGATATAGGGAACTTGACTGTGGCATCTGCCAGTTGCTTTCTGTGCTTTTGATACTTTTGGTCTAATGTATCAGTAGAACCATGAAGTACATTAAAAAAACTGGGGAGCAAGCAAAAGAAAATAACATTCCCAAATAAATTTTAAAAGCAGAATTGTAAGTGAAATCCATAATAAAAAGCTGCAATACCTGAAAAAGCATTGGAACATGCTAACCTAGAGATATCAGTAGCTCATGGTTCTTCTGTTAGTTTCTAATTGGTAAAGGTGAGTATCTCACTGAACCCCAGATTGAGTAGATGAGAAGTGCTGCTTCATTTAAAAACTACAAAAAAGAAAAAGTGATAATGTTTGACCAGAGTCCAAGTTGTGCAAATCCAGCAATCTGGATTATCGGAGATGGTCACTGAGTAAATAGTATAAATCTGATCCAGTAACACCGTAACAAGAACTTTTTGTGTGTTTTTCAAGGAATGTTAGCAGCATAAACAATGTACTCAGAGTGGCAGCAGCCAATGGACAGCAAGGGTACCAGGCTGAAAGTCAAGAGCCTGGGAAGGTGTAAAGGGGAAATACTGGGGGTTCACTGACCATGAATGCCAGCAGACAAAAGGCAGAGGGTCAGGACTTTTGTTTTCATTTTTTAAAAACTTTATCTTCAGGCTCTATCCATTTCTCAGTTGGCTTTTCAGCTATCTTTTGACTTTGTAATGTTAGTAAAGATCCTGGGTTACTCTGATTGTATGGATTACTATTTTCCTTCCAAAGTCCATATTACTCTCCCTAATGTTTATTTTTGTTTTTCTTTTGTTATGCTTTGTAATACTCAAAATATCAAACAATATGTATTTTGTGGTATGACAGATATGTAGGGATATGAAGACAGGGCGGGGAAGGAGGCATTTAGGCAGAAGATCAGTCTTATGGAAGAGCTGGCCCGAAGGATCACTGGCCCTGTTCTTGATCCTATCTGTTATGTTCATGTAGTTATGTTCCATAATATTCCTCTGTTATTTATCAGTTGCTTAATTATTTTATCAAAGATTGCTTATTCCTTAACTCCTTTATGCCCATACTTTATCTATCTCACGTATCTTATCCCACTGCGGTGTCATATGTAAATATGTACTAACCTTCCTCTGAGTTCAGTACGGTTGGAAGAGGCAATAAAGTATCTTCATTTACAGGAACTTTCATTCACCAATGAGGATAACCTGCCAGTGTGGACACGCTGTGCAATTCATGCCCTCTGCTCTGCCTACCTGAACCTCATTAGCCAGCTGACCAGCCTGCCTGCCTTCTGTCAGAATATCCAGCAGGTAACATTATCTGGGCAATTTTTGTTTTCTCAATTCATTTGTAAGCTGTGAATGGCGCTGGCTGGCCAACATTTATTGCTTGTCCCTAGTTGCTCTTGAGAAGGTGATGGTGAGCTGTCTTCTTGAACTGCTACAGTCCACCTGCTGTGAGTTGGTCTATAATGTGATTTAGGGGGATATTCCAGGATTTTGATCTTGCTCAGTTCCTGGGCACCATATTTCACTCTCGGTAACAGTGAAATCCGTGATCCACTTTCCAGTTAAGATCGTACAGGGTTAGGGCTAATTTATTGGCTTGGATAGAGAATTAGTTAACCAACAGAAAGCCTAGAGTTGAGAAAAGTAGGTCTTTTTCCGGTTGCTAAAATGTAACTAGTGGGGTACCACAGGGTTTCTTTCCTCTGGCCCCAATTATTTACAATCTATATTTATGACTTCGATGCAGGGATTGAAGGTACCTTCATCAAATTTGCAGATGCCACTAAAATAGGTTGGAAGAGTAAGTTGCAATGAAGAAACTTAAAATGGAGATGGATAACTGAGGCGAATGGGCCAGAATTTGGCAGGTGGAGTTTTATGTGGATAATTGTGAGGTTATCTATTTTGATCAGAAGAATAGAATGGCAACGTTTAGGCCTATAGTCTCGAGCTTAGAACAAAAAGAGATCTATTTGATCATGTAAGATACTAAAGGTGATTGACATAATAGCTGTAGAGAAGATGTTTCATCTTGTGGGGTAATCTGGAATGAGAAGTCATAGTTTTCGGATCGGGGTAGAGGGTTTAAAACAGGGATGAAATTCTCTCTTAAAGGGTTGTGAAGCAGTGGAGTTCCCTACCCCAGAGTGCAGTTGATGCTGGTACATTGAGTAAGTTTAAGGAAAGAGATTAAAGGATTTTTAATTAGTAACAGGTTGAAGAGTTGCAGGGCACAGGCAGTAAAGTAGAGAGGAGGCGAAGATGAGATCAGCTATGATCATGTTGAATGGTGAAACAAGCTCAAGGGACTGAACTATTTATTCGTGCTTCTAGAATGGGTGGCATGGTGGCACAGCGGTTAGCACTGCTACCTCAAAGGGCCAGAGACCTGGGTTCAATTCCCGCCTCAGGCAACTGTCAGTATAGAGTTTATACATTCTCCCTGTGTTTGTGTGGGCTTCCTCCCACAATCCAAAAATGTACAGTTAGGTGAATTGACCATGCTAAATTGCCCGTAGCGTTGGGTGTGGGTGGATTGCTGTTTGGAGGGTCGAGGTGGACTTGTTGGGCCAAAGGGCCTGTTTCCACACTGTAAGTAATCTAATCTTACGTTCTTAGAACGAAGGACAGGAACAGGTCTTTCAGCCTACCAAGACTATGCCTACACACAATGCCTTTCTAACTGAAAACCTTTTGTCCCTACGCAGTCTGTTTCCCATATTCCTTGCCTGTTCATATATCCGTAAAGATGCCTCTTAAATGTTGCTTTTGTACCTGACTCCATCACATCCTGTGGCGGTGCATTCCAGGCACTTACCATCCTCTGTGTAAAAAACTTGCCTCGCACATATCCTTTAAACTTACCCCCTTTTATCTTACACTTACATCCCCAAGTAATTCAAGTCAGAAGTCACATGACACCAGATTATAGTCCAACAAGTTTACTTGAAATCACAAGCTTTCAGAGTGCTGCTCCTTTGTCAGGTGACATCACCTTTATCAGGACATCACCTGATGAAGGAGCAGCATTCCAAAAGCTTTGGATTTCAAATAAACCAGTTGGACTATAACCTGGTGTAGGCTCTATAAGGCTCTAATCAGGCCACATTTGGAGTATTGTGCGCAGTTTTGGGCTCTTATCACAGGAAGGATGTACTGGCCCTGGAGCATGTTCACAGGAGTTTCACGAGAATGGTCCCAGAAATGAAAAGCTTAACATATGAGGAACATTTGAGGACCTGAGTTTATATTTAATGGCGTTTAGAATGATATAGGGGGGATCTAATTGAAACATGCAAAATACTGAATTGCCTGGACAGAGTAGATATTGGGAAGATGTTACCACTGGTAGGAGAGACTAGGACCTGAGAGCATAGCTTTAGAGTAAAGGGAATACCTTTTAGAATGGAGGTAAGGAGAAACATCTTCAGCCAGAGATTTGTGAATCTATGGAATTCATTGCCACAGAAAGCTGTGGAGGCCAGGTCATTGAGTATATTTAAGACTGAGATAGATAGGTTCTTGCATATCATGGGGATCAAGAGTTACAGGGAGAAAGCAGCAGAATGGGGATGAGAAACTCATCAGCCATGATTAAGTGGTGGATCAGACTTGATGGGCTGAGTAGCCTAATTTCTGTTCCTATGTCTCATGGTCTTATGGACTTCTGAATTTGTATACCCTGGTCCAACACGGGCACCTCCACCCCAAGTAGTTGACAGTTTTACCCTGTGAAATACACACTGAGTTTGTATTCTATCCATGCCTCTCATAATTTTGTAAACTTCTATCAGATCAGCACCCATCGTTCAATGTTCAAGTGAAAACAAATCAAGTTTGTCCAATCTCTCCTCACAGCTAATATCCTCAAAACCAGGCAACATCCGAGTAAACCATTTCTGTACCCTCTCCAAAACCTCCACATTCTTCATGTAGAGAACTTTACACATTATTCAAATATGGCTGAACTAACGTTCTATGTAGCTACAACATGACTTGCCAATTTTTTAATATTTTATGCGCTGACCGATTAAGGCAAGCATGCATATGCCTTCTTGACCACCTTATACACTTGTGTTGCCACTTTCGGGGAGCATTGGACCTGTATACTTTGATCTTCTGTACATTGAAGGTCCTGCCATTTATTGTATATTCCCCCCTGCATTAGATCTTCCAAAATCTCACATTTGTACAGATTAAATTCCATCTTTCATTTCTCTGCCCAAGAATCCATCCTATCCATATCCTGCTGTATCATCTAGCAATCCTCCTCATATCTGCAGCTTCCCCAATCTTTGTGTTGTTTGCCGACTTATTAATCAGGCCACTTACATTCTCCTCCAAATCATTTATATATTTTCAAAACAACAGGGGTTCCAGTACTGACTCCTGAGAAACACCAGTGGTCACAGATCTCCAGTCAGAAAAACACCCTTTTCACTGCTACAGTCTGTCTTCTGTGACCAAGCCAGTTTGGTAACCATCTTACCAGCTCACTGGGGGATCCCATGTGACTTCACCTTGCCATGAGGGATCTTGTCAAAGGCCTTGCTAAAGTCCATATAGACAACACCTGCCTTGCCGTCATCATTCATCTTTAGGTCACTTACTCAAAAAACTTAATCAAGTTTGTGAGACAGGACCTTCCCTTCACAAAGCCATACTACCTATCGCTAATAAGTCCATATTTTTCATAATGTGAGTAAATCCTATCCCTAAGAGCCTTTTCCAATAATTTTCCTAGCACTGATGTAAGGGTCACCAGCCTGTAATTCCCCAGATTATCCCTTCCTAAGCAAAGGAACAATGCTGACTATTCTCCAGTCCTCTTGGACCTCTCCTGAGATTAAAATGGAAACAGATTTCGTACAAGGCTCCATCAGTTTCTTCACCTGCTTCCATCAGCATTGTGGGATAGATCCCATCAGGTCCTGAGTACTTGTCTACCTTAATGCTTTTCAAAAGACCCAAAACTTCCTCCTTTTTCACGTTGACATGCTGTTGAATATTAACATACCCCTCCCAAGACTCACCATCTACCACGTCTTTATCCCTTGTGATACCAAAGTACCCATTAAGGACCTCACCCACTTCATCCGGTCCACACTTAAATTTCATCTCCTTTGTCCCTGAGTGCACTTACCCTTTCCCTCATTGCCCTTTCGCTGTTTATATACGTATAAAATGCCTTGGGATTTTCCTTAATCCTGTTTGCCAAGTACATTTCATGGCTGATTTTAGCCCTCCTAATTTCTTGTTTGAGCTCTTTCCTGCTATCTTTATATTCTTAAGGGCTCTGCATGCAGTTTCCGAAACCTTGAGTATGCCTTCTTTTCCTTTTTGACTAAGCTCTCAGTTCCTCTTGACATCCAATGTTCCTGAATCTTATCGTCCTTATTTTCACAAGAAGATGCTGGTCCTGAACTCTAATCAACTGGCCTTTAAAAACTTCCACATGACAGATGTGGATTTACCCTTAAACAGCCACCCCCAATCTACATTCACCAGTTCCTGCCTAATTTTATGGTAGTTAGCCTTCCCCCAATTTTGTACTTTCACTCAAGGACTAATCTTATCCTTATCCATCAGTTAATACTTACAAAATTATGGTCACTGTTCCCGAAATGCTCTTCCACTGGAACTTTGATGACCTGGCTTTGCTCATTCCTCAGTACCAGGTATAGTATGGCTCTTTTCCTAATTGGACTATTTACATATTGTTTCAAAAAACATTCCTAGACACACCTAACAAATTCCACCCCATCCAAACCCCTGGTACTAAGCAAGTCCCAGTCAATGTAGAGAAAGTTAAAATCACTTACTTCAAAAGCCCTTTTGTTTTTAGATTTTTCTACAATCTGTCCACAAAGCTGTTCCTCTCTCACCCACTGGCTGTTGGGAGGTTTGAAGTGCTATCCTATCAAAGTGATTGCACCCTTCCTATTCCTGACCAGTATCCATAAGGTCACACTGGATGATCCCTCCGAAGCGTCCTCCCTCATACAGTTGTGATATTCTCCCTTATCAGTAACACAACTCCCCTACATTTTTTATATCCCCCCTCTATCTCATCTGAAACCTCTTAATCCTAGAACATTAAGCTGACAGTCTTGTCCCTCTCTCAATAACCATGGCATCAAAGTTATATGTATCAATCCAAGCTGTAAGGTCATGTGCTTTACCTGTCATACTCCTCATATTAAAACAGATACACCTCAGACCACCAGTCTTGCTATGTTCAGTCGCCTCTCTTTGTTTATTCTTCTTTTAGTCTTACTGGCCCTAGAATCTGACTCCTCCTCAGTCATTTTGCTTCCTACCAACTGCTCTGGTTCCCACCAGAATGTTCCTCTTCCTCATTTCATGATTTGTTGTTTGTTGATCTTTATGACAGGTAATTGAAGTCAGAAAGAAGGAAGCATTATACTTGTTGCCAGAGGGAGTCTTTGAAGATGAAAACAGGTATGTGCAGGGAATTGGGTGAGATCCTCCCAAGTGTCTTTAATATGCTTGGTTTTCCTCACGTTCATAGTTTTCCTTCACAGTTCACTGAGTCAATTTTGTGTGTCTGTTGACACTTTCTTTGTTTATTTTAATGGTGAAGAAAAGTAGCGCCTTAATATTTGTTGGCTTGTCGTTATGCCAATTTCATTTGGGACCTAAATGCAGTGTTTGGACTTCGGTTCATGAAGGTTGAACCGGGTTGAAACAGGTACTGAACACCTGTTTCAGGTGAGCAACCAACAAAGGTAAAAGGCAGCGCCTTCCAATTTGGCAATTTGCAGAGGAGGTCACAATGGGACAAAGCTGAAATTACTGAAGAAACTGACCAGTATCTGTGGAGAGAAAGCAAAAGCAATGTTTTGGGTCATGTGACCATTCATCAGAGTCCTTTCATTGAGTTTTGATAAAGCATCGATGGATCTGAAACATTGTCTCTGCTTTCTCTCCATATATGCTGCCAGACCTGCTGAGTTTCTCCAGCAATTTCTGTTTCAAATTTCTAGCATCTGCAGTTCTTGGTTGTATTTTAAGGTCATGTTGTGAGTTCATCGTCTCAAATTTGCCCACGTTCTTCATTCTTGTTATAAAATCAGACAAGATACTATTTAATTTCTCACCCAGCATGTCTTATAAAGGTGAATTACTCATTTGCAAAAGTTTCATTTTTCATTATGCACAAAACTTAACTGCTCTCTGGTGTTAGAGGAAGTCACTTAGTTGTAAGGAGAACAAGAGCAGACAGATCTGTCTGGCATTAACCCATGACATAATGTAGACACACCTGGTCCCATCGACCCTGTCACGGCTTCCTTGATAATAGTTGAGGACAAAGGTTAACAGTGAGAGAGTATTCACACAGAGTAATTAAGCAACAGTCTAATATGAAAGAATCCATGAGTCATTACAACAAGGATCGAGCCACTCAGCCCTTTGAGCCCATGACAACATAATCCTTTGTCACCATCCCTATGAACCTCCAAAATAGAATCTGAACTCCATTAGGTTTTTTGGCATCAGGTCAAACATGGGCAAGGAAATGTTTACTAACACCCTCCCTTTTGCACTTGGTGAATCTGTACATTTTGAACACCATTCAGTAGAACCACTGGGGCTATTGAGGACATAGATTGTACTCTGGATAAGGAGGACTTCAGTGTTCACCACCAAGAATTAGGTGCATAGCACTGTTACTGATCATCTGGCATGTGGCAAAAGGTGAAAGAACGAACATAATGACAAAAATTACTTGGCCTCATTCTCACAAATCTACCTTTTACAGTGCGTCAATCCATAACACTATTGATGGGAGTGGCCATTACATAATCCTTCTGGAAAGTTCTGTCTTCACCAAGCAGACATCGTCTTTTGTGTTATTATGTTACCACTATACTAAATGGGATTGATAAAGAACAGGTATAGCGACTCAAAGCTGGACATCCAGAAGGACTGTGGACTATAAACATTAGAATTATATACAATAACAACCTGTAACCTCATGAAATGGCATGTCCCATGGTCTTCCTCACCATCTAAATGAAGAGAATTGCAGAATTCGAATGTACAGAGGGATCTCTGAGTTCTGGCAGATGATTCACGATGTATTGTGATTTGATGGCAAATTAAATGTTGTTTATTCCAAGGTGAGGGGAATATAAAAGTTGGGATATTTTGCTGCAGTTGGAGGCAGATGAATTGGTGAGAGCACTTCAGAAGCACTGTACACTTTTGGTCTCCTTGTTTAAATGATGCAGTTAGATGCAGTTTAGAGAAGGGTCCTGAGACTGGGTCCTGCAATGAGTGGATTTTCTTATGAAGAAAGGTTGGACAGGCTAGCCCTGTATTCATCGGAGTTAAGAAGAATGACAAGTGATTAGGGGGAGGTAATGGCCTAATGGTATTATCGCTGAACTGTTATTCCAGAGACCCAGACAATATGCTAGGGTCACAGATTCAAATCCTGTCACAGCAGATGAAATTTGTATTCAGTTTTTGAAAAATCTAGAATGAAGTGTCAATGATGACCATGAATCCATTGTCAATCGTTGGAAAAACCCATCTGGTTCACTAATGTCCTTTAGGGAAGAAAACTGCCATCCTTACCTGACCTGGCCTATATGTGATTCCAGACCCACAGCAATGTGATTGACTCATAACTGCCCTCCAGACATTTAGAGATGGGCAATGAATGCTGGCCTAGCCAGCGACATCCACATCCAATGAAAAAATTAAAAAGAGCAATCCGGACACCCAGGTAATACTGTGGGAAGCCAAGTTCAAATCCCACCACAGCAGATGGTGAAATTTGAGTTCAAACTATCTGGAATTATGAGTATAACAATGACCATAATATCACTGTCAATTATATATCAAATCACTAAAATGAATGAAGCCCAACATCGACCAAGGCAGAGGAAAGAACAATGACAAATTCAGCCAAATTGACCCTGCAAAGGCCACTTTAACTGGTGGCAAATAGCATTGAGTGGGCCTTGCAGAAACATGGAATCTTGGCCCCCTTAAAGTCCCTATAACCTTGCTGAAAAACATCCAGGTATTCAAGTAGGACCTCACCCGAGCAGCAATTTTCTAATCAAAAAATGTTGAGCCAACCAAGTTGAATTTTTCTCAGCCAATTTCACCTCATCATGCTTGGGCTGAGTTTTTACTACAATCAGTGGTAACTGATTCCCATACGAGACTGGAACCAAAGTTGTATCCTTAATCTGTAGAGCGTTCCCTGGTATAGGATCTCAGCCTGGCAAACTCAAGGGTTCTGAAGAAGGATCCACTCAACACGAAACACTAACTCCGATTTCTGTCCGCAGATGCTGCAAGACCTGCTGAGCTTTTCCAACAATTTCTGTTTTAGCTTCTGATTTCCAGCATCTGCAATTTTTTTAGTTTTTAAAGGGTTGAAGCATAGAGTGAATTTTGTTAGAGATTGGTTCTAATTAGATTGCCTACAGTGTGGAAACAGGCCCTTCAGCCCAACCAGTCCACACCAACCCTCTGAAGAGTAACCCACCCAGACTTATTCACCCCACACTATATTAGCCCCTGACTAATATACCTAACTCACTCATCCCTGAACACTATGGGCAATTTAGCATAGCCAATTCACCTAACCTGCACATCTTTGTGACTGTGGGAGGAAATTGGAGCACCCAGAAGAAACCCATGCAGACACAGGGAGAATGTGCAAACTCCACACAGACAGTCACCCAAGGCTGGAATCAAACCTGGGGCCCCTGTACTGTGAGACAGCGGTACTAACCACTGAGCCACCGTGGTTCTGTGATCGCTGAAATGGTGCTCCAGTATAGACCTCCATTAGAACCGAGTGACCATTTAACCAGCTGTTTATTTTGATTTGTTTTGATTTGGATGTTGCTGAGCAATTTAACTGTTCCAAACCAGCTGTTGGTGGACTTCCAGGATGTGCTCTTTCCTGGATACTGGCCTATGAGTTCTCTTACTATTTGTGGGACTCTTTGGCTGTCTTGAGTCAGCATACCAATAGCAACTACAATGGCCTGCTGGCCCAGATCCTTGAGAAAGTTTTAACTGTTTTGCCAAGGTTTGGCTTTGTTTTGTAATTTTACTGTGGGCTGACTTAGAGTCTCTCTCTGGATTAGAGTGGTGCTGGAAAAGCGCAGCAGGTCAGGCAGCATCCAAGGAGCAGGAAAATCGACATCTCAGGAAAAAGCCCTTCATCAAATTTATCTCTCCACTCTGCAGGCACCCTGCCTCTATTTCTGATGAAGGCCTTTTGCCTGAAATGTCGATTTTCCTGCTCCTCGGATGCTGCCTGACCTGCTGTGCTTTTCCAGCACCACTCTAATCTAGACTCTGGTTTCCAGCATCTGCAGTCCTTGTTTTTACCTTAGAGTCTCTCTGTTCAGGATATGCCTGAGTGAGGCTATGCAATTGCATTCACTCAAATGATAAAGGTAGTTCTCCTATAATACTCGTTTGTTAAACATGATTTGTCTGTAACACAATTTGTGAATTGCTGATCTTTTTCTTATAAAGCGAATTCCCGTTCGCTGTTACACAGTTGTCATCCCTGGCACTACATGTCGTGGTACATGGAGGACTGGACTGTGCGTCAGCATTGTGTGATCAGTCAGCTTGAGTGCTTTCTCATGAAGAGCTTCATGAAAGGTATTGTGAAATGTTTGTGCTGCTGAACTTCGAAAAGCATCATGAATATGTCTCTACAGCCTGAGGACAAGAAGCTGGGAGCAATCTGTTAATTTAAAAACTTAAAGAGATAAGAGTGAAATTTTCCTGGAGTTGACTAGCTGTAAAAGGACAGAGCTGAGGACACAGTTTGAAACTTGGGCTTGTTGTTTGTATTAAGAGCTTTTTTTCTCTTTTTGTTTAAAAAATATGTTTAGATGTAAAAGAATACCTGTAGACTCATTGCGAATCTGTTTCAGTAATTAATCACCATGGTAACCAACTGCAAAAAAATACCAGTACAGGGGCTTCGACAAGGTCAGTCAGCTGCTCAGGGTGGTCAGAGTCTGGAAATTCTGCACATAGTGGGTGAGGGAGAGAAAGATGGGTGGCACACTGTTACTTTTGGTGCATGTATGGAAATGTGCTGAGGGGGTGAGGGAGCTGTGCAAAAGAGATCCAGGATTAGTTGGGGTCAGATGTTAGCAAGGATGAGAATGAGTGGGTAAGATGTTGCAGGAAATGGTGGATACAGTAGCTGAGATAGAGTGAGAGTGAGGTATCAATGAGAAAACGGTGGCACTTTCACTGGCAGACTGGAGAAGGTCATTGATCTTCTTCTTACATGCTGTGCATTCCTTCAGATTGTTGAGACTGTACTGGCCTGGATGGTAACCAAGGTCCAGGTTGGCATGGTTCCAGTAGGTTGGCATCCTCTGTTGACCTGGGAGAAAAAGACATCCTGCCTCTGCATCACCCCATTCCCATCAGCAGCATCTCTATGTCCCTGCCAACAATGAGAGGCAGCAATTTTCCATTGTCTGCCACGTCTAGGGCCAATGTCAGGAACGATGCAGGGTAGCTCCGGACTGACAGCTCTTGTCTGAGTATCTTTCTAAAGATGGTACTGCACCACAGAATGTGCGAGAGAGACACCATTTATTACCTACCCCAAAGGGTTGGGTAGGTAATAAATCAGGCAGGTTTATATAAAATAAGGGGATAGACGTCCCTAAGCATCATGATGTGAAACCTGTGAAAAAACTTGACAAAACTGACAGTTAGTGAAAGAAATTAAGATTCAGCCCAAGGCAGGTTTCATTCTAGGGTCTGACTTCTGCAGTGTTATCATTGGATGGGACCAGAAGACTGGCTAGAATGCCTGTATTCCTGATGAAAGGCTTTTGCCCGAAACGTTGATTTTCCTGCTCCTCGGATGCTGCCTGAACTGCTGTGCTTTTCCAGCACCACTCTGATCCAGACTATAGCTAGAATGTAGTGCAGCCAGCAGGTATAGATGCTAATCAAGAGTAATCAGTTGAAGATTCTGTTGAATTGCACTATACAGTACCACACAACAGGTCAGCTACAACAAGTCAAAATTTGCTTGACTGTGCTATCATTTGTGTTAGGCTAACTATTATTTTGATTTTGATTTTGATTGATATTTTTGATGGTTTGCCTCTAATCCTGTTTTTCCCGTAGTCCTCATTATCTCTGTTGCACAATTTTCTGGAACACAGAATCACAGAAACACAACAGCGGCATTATAGCAGAACTGCCTGTATTCCACAAGCTCATTTGGTCTGGCGAAGGTGTTCACTTTCATCAGAACCCCCATTTTGTCATGACAAAGTTAGGTGCCTGTTCAAAGTCCAGTTGGGCTTCAGCTATGAGGCATTTTACACAGTGTAATGTTTATCTTTTTATCTTTATTGCTTATTTTTCGAACTTATGCAATGAATAACTATAAAGTAATGTAACATTCTGTCTCTACATTGTACCTAAGATATGTACCTGGGTACTTTGTACCTAAGGGGGCACCATTTGGCTGACATTGTAAACTTTTCACTGTACTCCTGTACTTGAGTATACGTGACAATAAATTGAATTCTTCTATTCTAATTCATATGCTCCACTTGCCGCATTTTCTAATGACAAAATCAATTGTCATGTCTGTTTGAAGTCCACTTGGGCTTCAGTGAGTAGGCACTTTTGCGTGGTTACATCATTAATCCCACATACTAAAGTGTCTCTCAGCATCTCATTAAGGGTCAAATCAAAGTCACATGCCTCTGCCAGTCATCTTAACTTCATCAAACATCGCGACACAGATTCTCCTCGTTTTCGAACTGTAGAGTGAAACTGATAATGTCTCAGAATTAAAGGAGGCATAGGGTTGTAATATTCCTTAGTTAAATTCATAAATTCTTGAAAGGTTTTAGTATCTGGTGCTCAGTGAAAGTTACACTTCTAAGAACAGAAAAAGCTGCAGGTCCACAAACAGTCAGGAGAATTACTTGTTGCCTTTCATCTGCCCCAATGTCATTTGCCTGGAAAAATGAACACCTTCTTTCCACATACTTGGGCCCAGCCTTCGATGGCATGTTCAAACAAGTCAAGCTTCCCAAATAGTGACATGATGCGAGGAATGCTCACCCCAACTCAAAGACAACTGTTGTGAGCGTATCTTTTAAGGGTTTTGTTTTTCTCACATCCCTAAAATAATTCCATAAAGGTCAGTATCCAGTCAATAAGTCACCCTTTATCTAGACATGCATAGTACTTGATACTGACCCAGCTACCTCTGAGCCAACTCCTAGAGTGAACAGAACCCCTGACACTTCTGCTTATATCTGTCAGCCAGGACTCCTTGATTGGGCCAAGTCAACAACCCCAATCAGGGAACTCATATTCGAGGAAGTCCATCTGGCTGACCTTGTTCCAGTCGCTTCAATTTATATAATCACTAATGTTGTTGCACTGTGATTGATCAAAGTGAAATGTGACTATTTTCTAATTGGCTTAAGCATAATGCATTCTCAATGCACTGCCATTAAAGGCAGTGTTCATCTAAAAATGTCACTTCCCATTAACTCATTGACTCATTCCTAAGATATTGATTACTTATGGCATTGCCCCTGTCATTATATCTTTCTTCTGTTATTTCATCAAAGTTTATGACTTTCTGCTGAATAATAGGGGCTA
Organism: Chiloscyllium punctatum; assembly: GCF_047496795.1. Classification (NCBI taxonomy): domain Eukaryota; kingdom Metazoa; phylum Chordata; class Chondrichthyes; order Orectolobiformes; family Hemiscylliidae; genus Chiloscyllium; species Chiloscyllium punctatum. Next base: position 1,918,271 of record NC_092749.1, read on the forward strand.
GTTTTGGTGTCAGCATATTTGAGATCAGAGTGGTATAGTGTCAGTAAATCTAATGAATGATCTTGAATTCATTGGTCCAAATGAGACATCACTTCTTCTGGCAGCTTGTTCCATATATGCACCACCCTCTTATGAAAATTTGCCTTTCAGGTCCCTTTTAAATCTTTCCACTCTCACTTTTAGTTTTGGACTTTCCTACCCTAGGGAAAAGACCTTGGCTATTCACCTTTTCTATGCCCCTCATGATTTTATAAACCTCTGTAAGGTCACCCCTCAGATTCCTACACTCCAGGGAAGAAAGTTCCAACCTATCCAACCTCTCCTTGTAACTCAAATCTTCTAGTCTCGGTAACCTCCTTGTAAATCCTTTTTACACCCTTTCCAGTTTAATAGCATCCTTCCAAAAGTAGGCAATCAGAATTGTACACAGTACTCCAAATGTGGCCTTGCCAATGTCTTGTAGAGCCATAACCTGAAATATGAACCATAACTCCTGTACTTAATGCTCTGCCCAATGAAGGCAAGCAGGTTTGACTGCCTGTGACATCACTTTCAAGGAATTATGTACCTGAGCTCCTAGATCTCTCTGTTTGACAATACTCCCCAGGACTCTACCATTAACTGCGTAAGTCTTGCCTTGGCCTGTCTTCCCAAATGCAACACCTTGCATTTATCTGAACTAAGCTAGTGGGGAGGATGCTTGAGTCTATATTCAAGGAAGAAATAGCAAGGCAACTCAATACAAATTGCCCCGTTGGGCAGACGCAGTATGGGTTCATGAAGGGCAGGTCATGCTTACCAACTCTTCTGGAATTCAATGAAGAATTACGAGCTAGGTGGACATCGGTGTACCTAAATTTCTGCACAAGAGATTTTGGTGTACCTAGATTTCTGCGTAAGATAAGGATGCATGATGTTACAGGTAAAGTATTAACATGGATAGAGGATTGGTTGACTATCAGGAAGCAAAGAGCAGGGATAAATGTGTGTTATTTTGGTTGACAATCAGTGATTAGTGGTGTGCCTTGGGGATCGGTGTTGGAACTGCAATTATTCACAATTTATGTGGATGATTTGGAGTTGGGGACCAAGTGTAGTGTGTCAAAGTTTGCAGATGACACTAAGATGAGTGGCAGAGCAAAGTGTGCAGAGGATTGTGAAACTTTGTAGGGGAACATAGATACATTGAGTGAGTGGACTAAGGTCTGGCAGAAGGAATATAATGTTAATAAATGTGAAGTCATCCATTTTGGTTGGAGTAACAATAAAAAGGATTATAACATGAATGGTAAAAAGTTACAGCATGCTGCTATGCAGAGGGACCTGGGTGTCTTTGTGCATGATACACAGAAGGTTGGATTGCAGGTACAACAAGCAATTAGGAAGGCAAATGGAATTCTGTCCTTCATTGCTAAAGGGATTGAGTTTAAAAGCAGGGAGGTTAGGCTACAGCTGTACAAGGTGCTGGTGAGGCCACACCTGGAGTATTGTGTGCAGTTTTGGTCTACTTATTTAAGAAAGGATTGTACTGTCACTGGAGGAGGTGCCGAGGAGATTCACTAGGTTTATTCCTGAGTTGAGGGGTTGGTTTATGAGGAGAGATTGAGTAGACTGGGATTATATTCATTAGAATTCAGAAGAATGAGAGGAGATTTTATCGAAACATATAACATTATGAAGGGAATTGATGAGATAGAAGTAGAGAGGATGCTTCCACTGGCAGTGAAACTAGGACAAGAGGGCATAGCCTCCAGATTAGAGGGAGCAGATTTAGGACTGGATTAATAAGGAACGTCTTCACCCAGAGGATTATGAATCTGTGGAACTCCTTGCCCATGAAGTGGTTGACACTACTTCAGTAAAAGCTAAGATGGATATTTTTTTGAACAATAAAGGAATTAAGAGAGCACGGGAAATGGATATGAGTCCATGAAAAAATCAGCCATGATCTTATTGAGTGGCGGAGCAGGCTTGAAGGGCCAGATGGACTACTCCTGCTCCTAGTTCTTAGGTTCTTATGTTCTAAATGCCAGCTGTTATTCCTAGGCCCACTAGCCCAATTATCAAAATCCCATTGCTTTCTCAGATCAGCTTCTTCACTGTCCACTATACCTCAATTTTGGTGTCAACCAGAAACTTATTAACCATGCCTCCTATATTCTTATCCAAATCATTTATATAAATGATGAACAACAGCGGACCCAATGCCGATCCTTGCGGCATACCACTTGTTTCAAGCCTGTTAATAGAAAATAGAAAGAGAAATTATCAGAACAACAACCCTTTACCATCCTTTGTCTCCTAATGTTAAGCTAATTTTGTATCCAATTGGAAGTTCTCCCTGGATCCCATTTGATCTAACCAAATTAACCAGTCTACCATGTGAAACCTTATTAAAGCGTTGCTAAAGTCCTTGTAGACAACATCTGCTCTGCCTTCATCAATCTTCTTGCTCACCAATTCAAAAAACTTACTTATGCTTGTAAGACATGATTTCCCACACACAAAGCCACACTGACTATCGCTAGTCAGTCCTTGCCTTTCCAAATGCATAGGTAAAAACAAGGACTGCAGATGCTGGAAACCAGAGTCTAGATGAGAGTGGCACTAGAAAAGCACAGCAGTTCAGGCAGCATCTGAGGAGCAGTAAAATCGACATTTCGGGCAAAAGCCCTTCATCAGGAATACAGGCAGAGTGCTCTCCTTACCAAATGCATGTTGATCCTGTCTCTAGAATGTAGAAGAGTGAGGGGCATATTATAGAACACATAAAATTATGAACAGGAAGGAGAAGATAGAGGCAGGCAAATTGTTTCTGCTGGTGAGTGAGACAAGAACTAAGGGACATGGCCTCATTTTAGGGCAAGTAGATTTAGGATAGAGATGAGGAGGAACTGCTTTTCCCAGAGAGTAGTAAATCTATGGGATTCGCTATCCAAGAAAGCAGCAGAAACAGCTTCATTAAATATATTCAAAACACATTTGGATGGGTTTTTGCATTGAAATTAAAGGTTATGGGGATAATGCAGGTAGGAGGGGCTGAGACGATGGATAGATCAGCCATGATCTTAATGAATGATGGAGCAGGCTTGACGGGCCAAATGGCCTACCTCTGCTACTATTCCTATGAAAATTACCCCACTGATGTTAGGTTCACTGGTCTGTAGTTCTATGGGTTTCCTTACAACTTTTCTTAAATAATGGCACAACATTAGCCACCCTCCAGTCTTCTAGCACCTCAACTGCGGCTGTCAATGATAAAGATATCTCTGCTAGCAGGAGAAAGTGAGGACTGCAGATGCTGGAGATCAGAGCTGAAAATGTGTTGCTGGAAAAGCGCAGCAGGTCAGGCAGCATCCAAGGAACAGGAGAATCGACGTTTCGGGCATAAGCCCTTCTTCAGGAATCCAAGGAACAGGAGAATCGACGTTTCGGGCATAGGAAGAAGGGCTTATGCCCGAAACATCGATTCTCCTGTTCCTTGGATGCTGCCTGACCTGCTGCGCTTTTCTAGCAACACATTTGCAGCTCATATCTCTGCTAGCAGCCTGGTAATTTCTCCCCTAGCTTCCCACAATGTCCTGGGATGCACATGATCAGGTCTCGGGGATTTATCTGCCTTTATATGTTCGAAGACCTCGGGTGCCCCTTTCCTGTAACGTGGACTCTTTTCACTACTTATTTCACTGAGTTCCCTCGCTTCCATGTATTTCTTCCTGGTAAATACTGATGTGAATATTTGGTTAGGATCTTTCATAGAACTTTTGATAGAACTCCTACAGCACATTGAGTCCACACCGACCCTCCAAGAGCATCCTACCCAGACTCAACCCTGACTCACCCAGACCCAACCCCGACCCTATCACCCTACCCCACATTTCCCCATGGCTAATCCACTTAACCTGCATATCCCTGCATACTATAAGCAATTTAGTATGATCAATCCTCTTACCTGCACATTTTCGGATTGTGGGAGGGAACCGGAGCACAGGGAGAAACCCATGCAGACACGGGGAGAATGCACAAATCCACACAGACAGTTGCCAGAGGCTGGAATCAAATACAGTTCCCTTGTGCTGTGAGGCAGCATCGCTAATCACTGAGCCACCATACTGTGGTCTTGATGTAAAGGGCTGTCACTTTGGTCTCCCCTCTGCAATTCAGCTCTTTTGTCCATGTTTGAACCAAGGATGTAATGAGGTCAGGAGCTGAGTGGCCCTGGCAGAACCCAAACTGGGTGACAGTGAGAAGGTTATTGCTGAGCAGGTGATGCGTGATAGCACTGTTGATGATCCCTTCAATTGTGTTTTGTGGCACTATAACTGCTAAATGGGATAGATGTTGAACAGATCTAGCACCCCAAGACTGGGCATCCATGAGGCACTGTGGGCGATCAACAGTAGCAGAACTGAACCGCCCTACTTTACTAATGATTGAACATAGCTAATGGGTAATTATTGGCCAGGTTGGATTTACTCTGCTTTTTGTGCATAGTTGCATGTCTGTTGGGTGCCAGTGTTGTAACTGTACTAGAACAGCTTGATTAGGAGAGCAGCAAGTTCTAGAACACAAGTCTGTGGTACCATTACTGCAATGTTGTCAGGGCCCATAGTCTTTGCACTATCCTTTTTCTGATGAAGGGTTTATGCCTGTAACATCGATTCTCCTGCTCCTCAGATGCTGCCTGACCTGCTGTGCTTTTCCAGCACCACGCTGTCCTTACTATCCAACCACTTCTTGATATCATGTGAATCGAATTCGCTGAAAACTGGCATCTGTGATGGAGGCAAAATGGATCATTCACTTGGCATTTCTGGCTGAAGATTTCTAAGAGTGCTTCAGCCTTATCTTTTGCACTGATGTGTTGGGCTCTTTCATCATTGAGGATGGTAATATTCATGAAAATCCTCCTCCAGTGAATTATTTAATTGTCCACCACCATTCATGACTTGATCTGGCAGGACTGCAGGGCTTAAATCTGATCCATTGGTTGTTATTTTGCTTAGTTCTGACTATCACTTGCTGCTTATGTTGTTGGACATGCAAGTAGTCCTGTTGGCTTCTCCAGGTTGACATCTTATTTTCAGGTATGTCTGGTGCTGCTTCTGTCATGTACTCCTGCACTCTCCATTGAACCAGTGTCAAACGTCTGGCTGAATGCTGTTAGTTGAGTGGGGATTTTTCAGGCCTTTAGGTTGCACATTCTGCTGAAGTATTGTTCGACTATTGTTGATCACCCACAGCACACTGTGCATGCCCAGTCTTGAGTTGCTAGATCTGTTCAATGTCTATCCCATTTAGCAGTTATAGTGCCACACAACATGATAGAGGGTATTATCAAAGTGAAGACATGACTTTGTATCCACAAGGAGTTTGCAGTGGTCACTCTTAATGACCACTGATAGATGAATCTGAAGCCAGCAGATTGGTAAGAATGAGGTCAAGGAGCATCCGAGGAGCAGGAAAATCGATGTTTTCCTGCTCCTCGGATGTTGCCTGAACTGCTGTGCTTTTCCAGCACCACTCTAATCCAGAATCTGGTTTCCATCATCTACAGTTATTGTTTTTACCAAGAATGAGGTCAAGCATATGTTTCCATCTTATTGGCTCCCTCACAACCTGCTGCAGACCCAGCCTAACAGCTATGTCCTTTAGGACTCAACCAGCTCAATCAGGAGCACTCTTGCCAAACCAGCCTTGGTAACATTGAAGTTCCCCACCCAGAACACATTTTGCACCCTTGCCAGCTTCAATGCTTCCTCCAAGTGTTATTCAACATAGGGAAATACTGATTCATTAGCCGAGGGAGGGTGGCATGTGGTAATCAGCTAAAAGGATCAAGGGATATGGGACGGAAGGGTAGAATTAGGGTATTGAGCTCAATGGTCATATTGAATGTTGGAGCAAGCTCGAGGAGTTGAATGGCCTACTCCTGCTCCTATCTTTTATGTTTCTCTCTGCTATGAACTTAAGCTTCTTGACTGCCATAATAGATTTCAATTCACGTTTGCAGGTCATCAGTTTATTCCTCAAGAATATTAGTCTGGTGTAGCAACTTCCCACCATTTCCTCCTGGGTCCTTGGACATCCTTGCTGCTGACCATCTTGTGTTTCTCTTTTCCACAGCGTACCCAATTCTATGGACAGATTAGAGAAGGATTTGCTATTCCTGCAGAGTAAGATCAGTGAAGTTCTGGCAGGCAGCGGCTACAGCTCTGATAGATTGGGAATACCCTATATTCCACAATTCACAGGTATGGGACTGGAACAAATTTTTACTTTCTCCTGCATCAACTAACTGCCAGACAATACTTGGGAAATGTATCAGTAATTGGCTCCTCAACCTAACAGGATTCCCAGCTGTTATCCTGTAGCATGAATATCGTTGAGTGAAAGATAAGTCCAAGAGTTACTAACCTAGGGTGGCTATGCTGATACAGGTCTGAGATACTTGGAATAAGAAATTTGATACTTAGAAACAACTTGTGATATTCACACAGGCTTAGAGAAAGAAAGGAAATGTTTCTGTGGCTTCCCTTGGCACTTAATCAGAACCAGATCATGACAGTGATGGAATCCATGTAGCTAAGATTTGCGAAGATCCCATTCTAATTATCCTATGCTACCTAGTCATTGTGTCTCAGAGATGTAGTTGGGGAAGAGAGATGTAGGATACAAACTGGCCAGAGGGAATAAGCTTTTTTTTCACAGACAGTTATTTCTTTGAGCTACCTTTCAAAATGAATCATTTTGAAAAAAACTAATGTGTTGTGCATGCTGCCTCGCAGAAGAGGACCGTTTATCAAAGCGAAAGAGCATTGGAGAGACTATCTCACTACAAGTGGAAGTGGAGTCACGTAACAGTCCAGAAAAAGAGGAGGTAAGTCCCTTCTTATATGAAGATGTAATGATAAATCTGTATTAAATACTGCAAGATATTAATTATAGTCATAGATTCCTAAAGCAAGGAGACAGGCCCTTTGGCCCAAACTGGTTTATGCCGATCAAAATGTCCTTCAAAGCTAAGCCCATTTCCCTGCACTTGGCCCATATCCTTCGAAACCTTTCCTATCCCTGTATTTGTCCAAATTCCTTTAAATGTTGTTAATATATCCACGTCAACCATATCCACTGGCAGCTCATTCCATATGCATACCACCTCTTGTAAAAATGTTGCTCCTCAGATTCGCTTTTCCTCTTAATTTCTATAAGATCTCCCTTCAGTCTCCTACACTGTAAAAAAAAGTCCTAGCTTATCCAACCTTTCCCTATAACTCAGACCTTGTAAATGTATTCTATATTCTTTCCAGTTTAATAACATCCTTCCCATAGTAAGGTGAGAAAGTAAGGACTGTAGATACTGGAGATCAGAGTCAAGAGTGTGCTGCTAGAAAAGCAGCAGGTCAGGCAGCACATTTCTGATGAAGGACTTATGCAATTGTTGCAAGTTTATTGGTGCGTAAGAGTAAAGGTGGCTTGGCACAATTGTACAAGGCATTGGTGAGACTATACATCGAGCACCCTATACAGTTTTGTTCTTTTACTTAAAGAAGAATTTACTTGCAGTAGCAGTGGCATAGTTGCCCTATGATGGGAGGCTGCGTAAATTGGATCAATATTTTCTGGAGTTCAGAGGAATGAGAGGTGATCTTATTGAAACATACATAATTCTGAAGACATTTGGTATGGTAGACGCTGAGAGATTATTTCTGCTGGCAAGGGAATCTAGGACACTGAGGCACAGTGTTACGACATGGAGGTGAACCTTTTCTGTTCCTTAAACCAAACACCCAGAAAAGCTCATCTCGCCTTGTAATCTGTTAAAATGAGTGACAGAGAACTCCCAAATTCCACTATTTAAAGAAAATAACATCAATCTATTTCTAACTCTAAAAGTGCACATTAAACAACAAATATTCACAAATCTAAGCCTCCCCCTTCTTTTCTCTTAACTGCTTACTATCTGCCTCCAAATCTATAAAAATAATGCTGTTCCAATTAATAATAATAATCAATTCCGATAAGACAATTAATAAAATTACATCAACTTAATTTCAAAACCACACAGTCTCTGTCTTCTTCTGTGTTTTCACTCTTCCAGCTGCTGACCTCCCTTGGTCCCCTTCTTTCTTTTTACTGTCAGTGTGTTTCGCATGAAAGGTACCTTTGATAGAGACCGTTTTCTAATTTGTTTGAGAGCAAGATGTTAGACGGGCAATTAGTTCTCCAGGAGTTTTTCTCTCTCTACAGCAGTTACTCTCTGGCCAATTTTAAAAATGTCTACAGAGACTGATTACTGAACTTAGTGATCTCGGACTAAGCCCCACTCTCTGCAACTGGATCCTTGGTTTCCTGACCCACAGGGCACAATCAGTGAAGATTGGGGACAATACTGCATCCTCACTAACAGTCAACACAGGAGCCCCCCGCCCCCGGGTGCGTACTCAGCCCCCTACTGTACTCACTGTATACCCATGATTGCGTCGCCAAATACCAGACTGCCATTTACATGTTCGCTGATGACACCACCATAGTCGGTCGAATCTCAGATGGCGATGAAACAGGATACAGACGGGAGGTGGAAGTCCTGGAAAAATGGTGCACTGAGAACAACCTCGTTCTCAATGCCAGCAAAACCAAGGAACTCATTATTGACTTTCAGCGGGATGTCACTCATGCCCCCCTACACATTAACAGCACAGAGGCGGAATGAGTGGAGAGTGTCAAGCTCCTGGGAATGGTCATTCACAACAAGCTTTCTTGGACTCTTCATGTGGATGCACTAGTTACAAAGACCCAGCAACGTCTCTTCTTCCTCAGGCAGCTGAGGAAATTTGGCATGATAGCGAATACCCTTGCCAACTTTGATAAGTGTGCCATCGAGAGCGTTCTGTCTGGATGTATCACTACCTGGTATGGCAACTATACCATTTGAGATCAGAGACGGTTACAGAGAGTGGTGAACCCGGCCCGGACAATCACAAATGCCAACCTCCCATCTGTAGAATCCATCTCCCAGGCCCGCTGTCAATGAAAGTCTGCCAGCATTCTCAAAGATCCATCCCACCCTGGCAATGTTTTTCTACAACCTCTACCATCGGGGAGAAGGTACAGAAGCCTGAACACAAACACCAGCCGATTTCGTAACAGTTTCTACCTTACAGTAGTTAGAATACTGAATGGACTTACAAACTCTTAACATTTTCCTGTACCTGTGTTTTGGTTTTTGCTGCTGTTTACCTGTTATTTACTATCTATGCTACTTAACACAGTGATTTGCCTGTATTGCTCGCAAGACAAAGCTTTTCACTGTGCCTCAGTACACATGACAATCAATTCAATTCTTATTCCCCTCCAACATCGGATCATCTCATTGGTTTGATATTGGCAAAGCAATACTTTTGCACTCAATTGGGTTTTAGTATCCTGGGGCATAATGTAAACTGATTGGTTAAATTCAAGTTGTTGTCAAAACAGCAACTAAAACTCAGATATCCATTTCACAGGCAAATGTAACACATTTGTAAGAATGAGGTATCAATCTGGTAAAGCTATCAAATAAGATTACATGTATGCCAAGCGGCATGAACAGCAAATGTAAGTGATCCTACAACCAATGGATCAAATCTAAGTTCTGCAACCCTTCCACATCCAGTCATGAATGGTTGTGGACAATTAAACAACTCACTGGAGGAGGAGGCTCCACAAATATCCCCACCCTCAATAATGAAGAAGCCCAGCACATCAGGGCAAAAGATAAGGCTGATGCATTCACAACAATCTTCAGTCAGAAGTGCCAAGTGGATGATCCATCTTGGGCCCCTCTAGTGGTCCCCAGCATCACAGATACCAGTCTCCAGCCAATTCAATTCACTCTACGTGATATCAAGAAACAGCTGGAGGCACTGGATACTGCAAAAGCAATGGGCTCTGATAACAATCTGTCAATAATACTGAAGAAGTGTGCTCCAGAACTTACCGCTCCCCTAGCCAAGCTGTTCTAGTACAGTTATAACACTGGCATCTATCCGGCAATGTGGAAAATTGCCCAGGTATGTCCTGTACACAAAAAGCAGGACAAATCCAAATCGACCAATTACTGCCCAATCAATCCACTCTCCATCATCAGTAAAGTGATGGAAGGGGTCATCAACAGTGCTATCAAGCAGCTCCTGCTTAGCAATAACCTGTTCAGTGGCGCCCAGTTTGAGTTTCACCAGGGTCACTCTGCTCCTGACCCTGCTCATTACAGCCTTGGGTCAAACATGGACAAAAGAGCTGAATTCCAGAGGGGAGGGGAAAGGGACAGCCCTTGACATCAGGCGACATCTGACCGAGTGTGGGGTCAAGGAACCCTGGCAAAACCCTGGCAATGGGCATCAGGGGCAAACACTCCACTGGTTTGAATCATGCCTGCCAAAAAGGAAGATGGTTGTGGTTATGGAGGGTCAGTCATTTCCAGGACATCTCTGCAGGATGCAGGAGCCTCTCAGGGTAGTGTCCCTGGCCTAACCATCTTCAGTTGCTTCATCAATGACCTTCCCTCTGTTATAAGGTCAGAAGTGGGAATGTTCACTGATGATTGCACAGTGTTCAGCACCATTTGCAATTTCTCAGATACTGAAGCAATCCGTGCTCAATTGCAACAAGATTTGGACATTATCCAGGCTTAGGCCAACAAATGGTAAGTAACATTCGTGCTACACAAATGCCACGCAATGACCATCACCAATTAGAACCACTCTAACCACTGTCCCTTGACATTCAATAGTATTACAATCACTGAATCCCTCACTGTAAACATTCTTGGGACTACCCTTGACCAGAAACTCAACTGGACTCACCACATAACACAGTGGCCACAAGAGCAGGTCAGAGACTCAGGATACTGTGGCAAGTAACTCACCTCCTGATACCCCAAAGTCTATCCACCAGCTACAAGGCACAAATCAGGAGTGTGATGGAATAGTCCCCAGTTGCCTGGATGGGTGCAGCTCCAACAACACTCAAGAATCTTGATACCATCCAGGACAAAGCAACCCGCTTGATTGGTACACATCAGTAAACATTCAATCCCTCCATCACCAGTACTCAGCAGCAATTGATGCACTGTAGCAATTTACCAAAGATCCTTAGACAGTGCCTTCCAAACCCATGACCACTTCCACCTAGAAGGACAAGGATAGCAGGTATTTGGGAACACCACCCCCTGCAAGTTCCCTTCCAAGCCACTCACCATCCTGACTTGGAAATATACCGCCGTTCCTTCACAGTCATTGGGTCAAAAACCTGGAATTCCCTCCCTACCAATATTGTGGGTTAAGCCACAGCAAGTGGACTGCAGTGATTCAAGAAGGCAGCTTTACCGCTACCATCTCAAAAGGCAAATAGGGACAGGCCATCAATGCTGGCCAATCAGTGACACCCAACTCCCACAAATGAATTTTTAAAAAAGTTTTCAGTTTTTCAGTACACATTGGGACTGCCATTTTAATTATATCCACAGATGGTTATAATGGCTCAGTTCAGAACAGCTTTCTCTCTCTCTCTCTCTCTTAAAGGTACAGTACACACCTTCACCATCACAAGAACAGTCTCAGGGTGAGGAATTATAGTCATAGAGTCATACATCATGGAAACACACACTTCAGTCCAACCAGTTCATACCAACCATAATTCTAAACTAATCTCGCCCCACCTTCCATATCCCTCCAAATATTTCTTATTCACGTACTTATCTAAATATCTTTTAAACATTATAACTGTACTTTCATCCATCGCTTCCTCTGGAAGCTCTGTGGAATCAAATTACCCCTCATGCCTTTTTTAAATCTTTCACCTCTCACCTTAAAAATATAGACCCTAGTCTTGAAATGCCCCACCCTAGGAAAAAGACCCCTGCAATTCACCTTATCTAAACTGCTCATTGTTTTATAAATCTCTCAACCTTCTACCATCCAGTGAAAAAGTCCCAGGCTATCGAACCTCTTGTTATAACTCAAGCCCTCCATTCCAAGCAACATCCTGGTAAATTTCTTATGAACCCTCTCCAGCTTAATATATCCTTCCTATAACAGGAAGACCAGAAGTGGACACAATACTGCAGAGGAGGTCTCACCAACCTCAACATATCTCCCCAACTCCTAAATTCAAAGGTCTGAGTAATGAAGGCAAGCATGCTGAACAAACCTATCCTGTCTATATGGTTTGTAAGCTTCAAAGAATTATATACCTGAACTTCTAGGTCTCTCTGGCTACAACACTGCCCAGGGCCCTACTTTTAATTGTATAAGTCCTGCCTTTGTTTGTTTTACCAAAATGCAATACCTCACATTTATCCGAATTAAACTCCATCTATCACTTCTTAGCCCATGGCCCAATTTATCAAGAGCGCTGCTGCCTCACGGTGCTAGGGACCCGGATTCAATTTCACCTTCGGGAGACTGTCTGTGTGGAGTTTGCACATTCTCCCCGTGTCTGCGTGGGTTTGTTCCGGGTGCTCCAGTTTCCTCCCACAGTCCAAAGATGTGCAGGAATTGGCCATGCTAAATTGTCCATAGTGTTCAGGGAGATGAAGGTTAGGTGCATTAGTCAGGGGTGAATGAAGAATAATAGGGTAGCAGAATGGGTCTAGGTGGGTTACTGTTTGGAGCGTCAATGTGGACCTGTTGGGCCAAAGTGCCTGTTTCCACACTGTAGAGATTCTCTGATTCTATGATAACCTTCTTCACTATCACTATGCCACCAAACTTGGTGTTGTCTTCCAATTTATTAATCATGCTTTCTATATTTTCATCTTAATCATTTCTATAAATGACAAACAAAGTGGACTGTGTGGAATTCGCTGGTTACAGGCTTCCAGTCCGAAAAACAACCCTGCACCATCACTCTGTCTCTTGCCGTTAAACCGACTTTGTATCTAATTGGCAAGCTCACCCTCAATCCCATGTGATCTAACTTTACTAATTAGTCTACCATGTGGAACCTCGTCAAAGGCTTTACTAAACTCCAAATAAACAATGTATCCTGCTCTGCCTTCATCAATCCTCTTGGTTACTTCTTCAAAAAACTCAATCAAGTTTGTGAGACATGTTTACCTTTGCACAAAACCATTCTGAATATCCCTGATCATTCCTTGCCTCTCCAAATACATATAAATGTTATCTTTCAGAATTACTTTCACCACAGTCAGACTCACAGGTCTTTGGTTCTCAGGCTTCTACTTAGATCCTTTCTTAAACAACGGTACAGCATTAGCCATTCTCCAGACATTCAGCACATCACCGTATTTATAGATGATACAAATATTTCTGCAAGAAGCAATTTCCCACAATTTCCTTCCTAACTTTCCACAAAGGCCTGGGCTACACTGGATCAGGTCATAGAGTCATAGAACTGCACAGCATGGAAACAGACCCTTCGGCCCAATTCCTGGAGATTTAACCACCTTTATGTTGTTGAAGACCTCTGATACATCGTCTTATGTAATGTAAACTGTTTTTAAAATATCAATATCTATTTCCGTTAATTATCTAGCCTTCATTTCTTTTCCTTCACAATAAAAACTGATGCAAAATATTCATTTAATATCTCTCACATCTCCTAAGATTCAACACAAAGACAACCTTTTTGATCTTTAAGGGACAGTACTCTCTCTCTTGTTGCTCTCTTGCTCTTAATGTACTCTACTTGTAGAATCTCTTTGGATGATCCTTTGCCTTATTTGCCAAGGCTATCTGATATCCTTGCCTTCCTGATTTCCCTCTTAAGAAAGCCTGTACACTCTTTACATTGTTCAAGACATTCACTTGAACCCAGTTGTTTATATCTAATATTTGATACTTTTTCATTCTTGATGAGAACCTAATGTCTTTATTCATTTAAGTCAATCATTTAAGTGAAATGAAAAACTTCCTCACTCAAAAAGTTTTGAATCATCAGAATTCAGTCCCAGGAGGTTTATGGATGCTCCATCTTTTAATATATTTAAGAATGAAATAAACAGATTTTTGGTCTCTTGGGGATTGAAGTTATATGGGAAGTATGTGAGATGGGTGGGTTGAAGTCAAAGATCAGCCATGCCTGTACTGAATGATAGAGCAGGCTGTATGGGTTCTCTGATCTATTCCTTCTCCTTGTTTCATATGAAACAGAGAGAGGAAACCAGAGTTATGAAAAGAGAAAGGATACTGGGACCACTTCAAAGCAGGAGAGAAAGTAAACTAATGGAGGCTTTGGCCTGTTTTAATGGTTGAATAAGAAACTATTTCCTCTGGTTGTAGCCTTGGTGACAAGGGTAGGAGAAATACCTTTGAACTAGGTTTTTTGGATCATGAAATGCATTGCTATAAGAGATGGTGAATTCAGAGAAAATTGGATCTATTAATGGAGTAGAAAAATTTTTGAAGCAAAGGAAGATACAGAGCTATGGAGCATGCAAGCAGCCAGCTTAATTTTATATTGCTCTGGCAAAGAGTTAGCTCAGGTACGATATCAAATGAGATCATTCTGTGCTGTAGCCATTTTCAGTTTGATGAGCTTTGCTTGGATTAGGAGCAACAGTCTGAGTGAGCACTTGGCCTGAGTGAGTTCAGACATCCTTTTGGATTGATTGCATTAATTTAGCAATCACACTCAGAGGGAAATCATGTTGATGCATCGGGAAATCTCTTAAATAGCAACCAATGAGTGAACTGAGTGTTTTTTTCTGGGTGGACTCACTGTTTAACTAATACAAAATACAGATCAACTAAAATCAGTTACTTTGTGTTTATTAATCTTTGCTCACTTAATGTATATTTAAATGCAATTGAGTCCATTGTTAACAGGTATGTTGTGTTCATATATCAGGATCTGAGTGATTTTATAATATCTGTTCCCCATTACAGAAAATGCCAGCTGAGGAGATTACATATGAAACACTGAAGAAAGCTATCGGTAAGTTCCAGTACCTCCCAGTAAAACCAAAAATAGGAAAGCTCCAATATCTCCCATTAAAACCAGTGGCAGGTAAACTCCAGTATCTCCCACTAAAACCAGCAACACGTAAGCTCCTATTAAACATAGGAACAGGTAAGTCCAGTACCTCCAATTAAACACAGCAACAGGTAGGGCCCAGTACCTCCCATGAAAAATCAACAACAGGTAAATCCAGTATGTCCCATTAAACACAGCAACACAAAGGGTTCAGTGCGTCCCATTATATACAGTCACAGGTAATATTCAGTACCAGTCATAGGAAACAGTGGCAGGTGAACTCCAGGACCATCCATTAAACATAGCAGCAGGTGTGGCCCCGTACCTCTCATTCAGGATAAATGTTTAGTCTGAGGAGACAACATGACACTGTGTATGCCACAATGTGTGTTTGCCACCCACCCTATATCCCTCAAACATAGGCTAGCTGTTGTGATGAGCGCATGATGTGTGTTCCTACCAATCAGAACTATGTATGTCAGTTTGATGTATGCAAATGAAAATTTTGCCATTATCCCAAACTGATTTGGTTAATAATTTCAGCAGTTGCTCACTGCTTCCTGGGAAGGAAGCTGCCATCTTTACCTAGTCTGGATTACGTGACTCCAGACTGAAAGCAATGTGATCAATTACGCAGGCCGAGCCAGCAACACCTTCATCCTGTGAATAACTTAAAAATTTCGTTAGTTTTGAGAAAATGATGCTGAACAATCCTCTTTGATACAATTGAATAATTTGCTCATCCCTTTTCAAAGGTAATTAGGAGTCATAGAGTTTTTCAGCACAGAAACAGACCTTTTAGACCAACTCATCCATGCTGACCAGATATCCTAAAATACTCTTGTCCCATTTGCCAGCATTTGGCCGATAGCTCTCTAGGCAAAGTCTTTTCCCTGAGGTCGGGGAGTCCAGGACTAGAGGGCATAGGTTTAGGGTGAGAGAGGAAAGATATAAGAGAGACCTAAGGGGCAACTTTTTCACACGGAGCGTGGTACGTGTATGGAATGAGCTGCCAGAGGAAGTGATGGAGGCTGGTACAATTGCAACATTTAAGAGGCATCTGGATGGGTCTATGAATAGGAAGGGTTTGGAGGGATATGGGCCGGGTGCTGGCAGGTGGGACTAGATTGGGTTGGGATATCTGGTCGGCATGGACGGGTTGAACCAAAGGGTCTGTTTCCGTGCTGTACATCTTTTTGACTCTATTCATGTACCCTTCCAGATGCATTTTAAGTGTTGTTATTGTACCAGCCTCCACACCTCCTCTGGCAGCTCATTCTATAGATGTACCACTCTCTGCATGAAAAAGTTGTCCCTTACGTCCCTTTTAAATCTTTTTCCTGTTCACCTTAAAATTATGTCCTCAAGATTTGGGTTGGTCTGGTGTTCTCTTGTGTGAGTTGCAAATGTCTAGTATGCAAGTCCAGCAAGTAATTAGGAAAGCTAATCGAATGTTCATGTTTATTCTAAGGGGAATATTAGGAAGTTATGCTTCAGTTATATAAGGTGCTGGTGGGACTACATCTGGAGTACTGCGTGCAATACTGCTCAACCTATTTCAGGAATGATGTAAATATGTTGGAAGCTTTCCAGTGAAGGTGTACTCCATTGATACCTGGAATGCCGGGGAAGTGGGGTGCAATTGTCGTGGAGGAAAGGTTGAACAGGTTAGGCTTATATCATCTGGAGTTAAGAAGACTTGATGGAAACATAAAATCCTGAGACATCTTGACAGGGTGGATTTGAAGAAGATGGTTTTCCTTCGGGGAGAATCTAGAATGAGAGGTTATTGATTATAAATCAAGAATCATCCATTGATAACTGATAATAGATGAGATTTTTCCTGAAAAATGTTTGAGAATCTTTTGAAGTATTTTCCTGAAAAGGTGGTGGAAGCAAAGTCCTTGACTATTTTTAAAGTAGAGGTGGATAGATTCTTGTTAAGCAATCAGGTGAAAGATATTAAGGATAAGTGGAAATATGGATTTGAGTTTACATTCAGCCATGATCTTAGTGAACAGCAAAACAGGCTTGAGGGGCCAAATGGCCTACTACTACCCCTTCCAAATGTTCACTCCCTCCAGGACATGGGTGAACCAATTGGTTTCATTCTTTGTGACCATGTAGATGGAGATAATAGTTTAATGGTGTTGTCCCTGGATTAGTGATCCAGAGATTTAGGTAATAAAAACAGAAATCGCTGGAAAAGCTCAGCAGGTCTGGTTACATCTGTGGAGAGAAAGCAAAGCTAACATTTCCAGTTAACATCTCAAGGTGGCAGCGGTGGAAAAGGCAG
Organism: Chiloscyllium punctatum; assembly: GCF_047496795.1. Classification (NCBI taxonomy): domain Eukaryota; kingdom Metazoa; phylum Chordata; class Chondrichthyes; order Orectolobiformes; family Hemiscylliidae; genus Chiloscyllium; species Chiloscyllium punctatum. The sequence goes on from NC_092749.1 coordinate 1,935,543, forward strand.
AGTTTGGGCTCCTGTGACTGGGCTTGTCCTCTGCATTTTTTCTTTTTCCTTCTACCCCCTTCTTTCTTTTCCTCAAGCTTACCTTATAAAGAGAGCTCTTTGGCAGGAGGCAGTTTCAAGGGGTTTTGGAGCAGTGTTTTTAGAGACAGCGTGGCTGCAGAGACCGTTCACGTGCAGGGGACCCCTAGCGGCAGCATGGTGTGGACTAGAAACCCGGAGTGGGACATTGTCTGCGGCATGGTGTGAGCTGGTGTAACCCAGAACCGGACACACTTGGTGGCATAATGTGGGCTGGTGTCGTCCAGGGTGGTGGCATGGCGTGCGAAACCCAAAGCAGGACATTCTCTCTGCGGCATGGCATGAGCTGGTGTAGCCCAGAGTCGGGCACTTTTGAAAGAAAGGAGGAAAACATGCCCCCATCTACATCAATGGAACTAAGGTTGAGAGGGTCAACACCATCGAGTTCCTCAGAGTGACCATAACTGACAACCTGTCCTGGACTTCCCACGTAGATGCGATGGTCAAGAAGGCACAACACCTCTTCTTCCTCAGACAGCTCAGGAAATTTGGCACATCCATAAGGACCCTCACCAACTTTCACAGATGCACCATTGAATCCATATTGTCCAGGTGCATAATGGCCTGGTATGGCAACGTCTCTTCCCAGGACCGTAAGAAACTACAGAAGGTGATGTGCACAGCCCAGGCCATCGCAGAAGATAACCTTCCATTTATGGGCTCTACTTATGTGGCTTGCTGCCACGGAAAGGCTGTCAACACCGTCACTCCAGTGATGATCTCCTACGAACTCTTACGTCAGGCAGAAGACACAGAAGCCTGAACGCATGCAACAGTAGGTTCAGAAACAGCTTCTTCTCAGCCAATATTAGACGGATGAATTGACTTGCTAGCCTCGATAAGCAGTGTAATCTGTATGCCTCTGTCTCAGATATTTTGAACTGTACATCCTTGCTTATTATGATCTGCTTGTACTGCTCATAAACAAAGATTTTCACTGTACTTTGGTACATGTGACAATAATTGAATGAATCAATCATTCAAACTCTGCAGCATGATGTGGGCTGGTGACGCCTGGAGAGGGACACTGTTTATAACATGGCATGAGCTGGGGTAGCCCGGAGTGGATCGCCGTTCATGGGCAAAAGGGAGGACTGCAGATACTGGAGATTAGAGTCGAGAGTGTGGTGCTGGAAAAGCACAGCAGGTCAGGCAGCATCAAAGGAGCACACCATGCCATGTCACCGAGAGTGTTCAACTCTGGGCTACACCAGCCCACACCATGTCACCGAGACACTACTGGTTACTGATCCCCAGGAGGAACACTTTCCATCCACTACTACTAGCAGTACAGTATTTGGTGGGGAATGCCTCTACCCACTGGGTGAATTGGTCCATGATGACCAGGCAGTATGTTTTCCTACAGGAAGGTGGTAGTGACCTTGTGAAATCCATTTGGAGGTGTTCCCAGGGTCCCCTTGACCTTGGTTGGTGACCCATCTGAACTTTTATGGGTCTACCTGGGTTGTGCTGTGTGCAAACCATGCACCTGCAGCAGTGCTTGGCTATATCTCTTCCCATTCCCTTCCACCACCATTCTCTCCCTAGACTTGCTATCATAGCTTTCCTGCCTGTATGTCAGAGCCCGTGATGCAGCCCGAGCAAGGTGTTTTTAATGCTCGCTGGTGCTACCATCCTGTCCACTCGCCTCCAGACACCGTCCTCCCCTTTAAGTGCTCCCTGCATTTTCCATCTCTCTTTCTCCTTCTGCAGAGTGTCCTCCTGCAGCTGCTGTATGTGAATGGCATCTGTCGCTAGTGCAATTGTTACTATTGGACCCTCATCGACAGTTTCCTACTCTAAGGCTCGCTGGGCTGCTCGATCTGTCCCTTTAAATTTCAGCCAGCCTGGACTGTCTTTCCCTGGCTCCTTTTGGTGTTCTTTGATTTTTATTACTGCAGCCTCTTTTGGCTGTTCACTGGTACTCAGCACTGCTTGGATTCTTAACTGGTGTTTGATGATGGTAGTCATGTACAACTCTGAAGGCATGTTGGATATCGATATAAACGTTCACAATTCTCCCCTTCGACAGCTTTGTTTAGCGCTATTATCTCTACTACTTGTGCAGACTGACTTTCTCAACTCTTCCTGACATTACGGTCTCTAGTTTATTCTTTACCACAGCCCATCCTGTGCGGGGTGACCCTGCTATATATTTCCATGACCCATCCATGAAGAGGGTCTCCCCGGCTGTGTCTAGGGGGTATCCATTACCCTCCCCCTATCTTCATCCCCATCTATGTCTCCGCAATTATGCAGTTGTTATGTGTCCAGAATTCCGTCAGCTGGGTTTTCTCCCATATCCCTAACTATTACCACGTACTGACTTGGTTGGAGGACAGCTGTCTCCCACTTTTCCTTTCACATATTGGAGACAGCCCTTCAGCTTCCTGGTGTTTAACATTTCCACTCGGGTGTGTTTGGTGTGGGGGATGACATTCCCTGCCATTACAATTGGTTCGCTAACCCTCACGGCCCAAGCAGCACAGTCTAAGGCTAATATGCGTCTGGGCAGCCCAGTGCCTACTGGCCCTTCTGTGGTAAGTAATACCCCACGGGTCTTCTGCTGCTCCCGTGGTCCTGTGTGACCACTGGGGAGTAAAATCATCCCTCATTATTACAGTGTTTGTGGAAGTCTTTACTGGGATCTGGCAGCCATAGCCCAGGGGCTGATATTAACCAAGTTTTTAGCTCACTGTAAACCTCTTCCTGTTCTGGTCCCCAGGTAACAGGTTCCAAGATGGGCTTGCCCCTTTGATTTGTTTTTGAATCGGTTCAGCCAATTTTGCGAAATCTGGTATAAAGCTCCAGCTATAGTTGAATAGCCCCAAGATATTTCCGACTCCCCTTACAGTAACAGGTCGTGGCATTTCCTGAATTGCCTTCTTTCAGTCAATTGGCATTTCCCCGAGTCCCTGGGATATAAGGTGTCCCAGGTATAGGACTTATGCTTATCCAAATTGTGCTCTTGCATGGCTGACTTCTAACCCTGCTGCTGCCAGTTCGTGCAACACAAGGTATAACGCTTCCTGGTATCCTGATTCGGACTCTGAAGCAATCAGGATATTGTCCACGTATTGTAGGGCAGTGCTCCCTTCTTGTAAATCAGGATATTGTCCACGTATTGTAGGACAGTGCTCCCTTCTGGTAAATCAGGATATTGTCCACGTATTGTAGGGCAATGCTCTCTTCTGGTAAATCAGGATATTGTCCACGTATTGTAGGACAGTGCTCTCTTCTGGTAAATCAGGATATTGTCCACGTATTGTAGGACAGCGCTCCCTTCTGGTAAATCAGGATATTGTCCACGTATTGTAGGGCAGTGCTCCCTTCTGGTAAATCAGGATATTGTCCATGTATTGTAGGGCAGTGCTCTCTTCTGGTAAATCAGGATATTGTCCACGTATTGTAGGACAGTGCTCCCTTCTGGTAAATCAGGATATTGTCCATGTATTGTAGGGCAGTGCTCTCTTCTGGTAAATCAGGATATTGTCCACGTATTGTAGGACAGTGCTCTCTTCTGGTAAATCAGGATATTGTCCACGTATTGTAGGGCAGTGCTCTCTTCTGGTAAATCAGGATATTGTCCACGTATTGTAGGACAGTGCTCCCTTCTGGTAAATCAGGATATTGTCCACGTATTGTAGGGCAGTGCTCCCTTCTGGTAAATCAGGATATTGTCCACGTATTGTAGGACAGTGCTCTCTTCTGGTAAATCAGGATATTGTCCACGTATTGTAGGACAGTGCTCCCTTCTGGTAAATCAGGATATTGTCCACGTATTGTAGGGCAGTGCTCCCTTCTGGTAAATCAGGATATTGTCCACGTATTGTAGGACAGTGCTCCCTTCTGGTAAATCAGGATATTGTTCACGTATTGTAGGGCAGTGCTCTCTTCTGGTAAATCTATTTTGTCGAGGTTGTCGCTCATCACTCTGTGAAACTAGTGTGGCTGTTGTGGAAGCACTGTGGCAGGCGAGTCCACGTGTACTGCCAGTCCTTACTGTGAAGACAAATTTATTCTGGGATCCAGGGTATAGTGGGATGGACCAGAATCCATTGGTTATGTCTAATACTGTGAAAATTTTGTACTTGGGGACCAATCCGTTTTGAATTGTGGAGGGGTCTGTTACAATGGGATGCAATTTAGGTGTGACCTTGTTTAGTCCCGTATACAAAATGGTGAGTCTGTAGCTCCCATCGGGCTTTATTACTGGCCATGTTGGGGAATTGGTTGTACCTGTGGTTTCCCTCAGGATTCCCTGTTTTACTAGTCCTTTAACAATCTCCATTACTGTTTTCTTGCTTCAGGCTTGATTGGGTACTGCCGGTGGGGCTTATGCTGTGGTCCGAGCACCATTATAGGGTCTATCTTGACTAAGCCTGTGTCTAGTATTGTCTCTGCCCATGCCTTGGGAACAGAGGCGCAGATAGCTCTGAATCCCACCTTTTCAAGGTTCCAGTCCCTACTGGTGGCTGTAGCTACTTTAATAGTCTCGAGGTGACTTGTGAGTTTCCCAATCTCGGTCTTTCAACCATCCTGTTTTGGCCAGATCAATTTTCCTTTTGCACAGTCAATCAAGACTTTGTATTCCTTTATGAGATCATTTCCCATTATGGTGCTTTCATTATTTTTGCACGCACATAAAATCTCAGGTATGTATATATTATTGATTTTCATGAGGGTGGTCTCGCTTAAGTAAGCGGGTGTCTTATCCCCTCCTACCCCGGTAAGGTGGATCATTTTATTGGTGTGGAGGAAGGGTAAGTTGGTGGTGGATACGGCCACTCCTGTGCCTACCAACATCTTACGCTTTCTACCTCCAACTACTGCAGGACGTAAACTCTCCCCTCTCCCTTACCCTTACAACTGGGGGCAGCTGGTTGTCAGCTCTGCAGAACTCGGGGGGTCCCATGGTTCCGCGGTGTTCAGGGTGTTGTTTGGGGGTCCCCCATGCTTTCCCCAGCACAGTGCCTCTGTATGACCTGCTCTATTACATGGCTGTAGTAATTTATGCTGTTCCTTGTCCTGTGGGGCTGTACAGTCTCTGACAAAGTGTCCCTGTGAGCCACAGTTGTGGCAGGATAATTTGGTACTGCCTTCGCGTCTGTTCTGAGAGGCTGCTCTGTCAGGTTTTGTTTTTATTGCGGGAGCTTCGCTTCCTGCACCCTGCTAGCCCACTCTACCAGGTCGACATAATTTTGGGACATTATCACTCCCATTTTGAGGATGGATTGATGGGTGCTAGAGAGCCCGTCTCTAAAAGCCTGAATGAATGCCCAATCTGGGTTTGCTTGTCCTAAGTAATCGTTCCCCATACTCAGAGGCTCCTTTCCCTTTAAACTGTTTCATGGTCATGATTTTGCTCCAGTTCTTGGGAGCATTTCCTAATACCCGCTGGATCTCTTCATTAAAATGGGTGTGGGGGGGGCTGCTGAGCATCTATCTCAGCTGTAAGGCAACGGCATGTATCCACCGTCCCCCCCATAGTCTCGGGCTGTTGTGGCTTTGGGTCTGCCATCTACCTAATGGTGAGTTCGTGCTCTACCCATATACTGTCTAGCTCTTCCCAGAACCTCGTGATTGTACTTTGGGGCTGTATTTTGCCCAGGAAGGTCATGATCTGTTGCCTTTCTCCTAGGGAAATGGGTTTATAGTTTGCTTTTGGCTGCAACTCTGTCCCCCCTCTAGTGACTGGAGCTAGATTATATTCTTGCACCTCTGCTCTGCTGATGGAGCAGGTGGTCCCTGCTGTACAGTTTTGTAGGAGGGGAGAGAGTCAGTCTCCCTTCCCTCCTGAATTTTTTCTATTCTTTGCTCTAGCTCCTTTATCCTATCCTCCAGCTCCTCAATTCGTTCTTGGCCTTTTCTCCACCTGCTAGTGGAGGCACCTACTTGTTTAATTAGGCCTGCTAATTGGTACACTAACATTAGCCCAATCCTTTGAGTTTTATTTCGTTTTACTTTGTCAAACCAATTCCGTTGCTGTGCTAATTTCTGGGATGGGTCCCAACCCCCTTTCTTTATCTGCTCTGTCAGTGCAATTCTGTCTGTCTTGTATTTCTCAATAAGGGAAACCTGCAGTATCCCCTTTAAAATCCTGATCTGCCATCTCACAGATTGTGTACCCCTCGATTCCACCAACAGTAAAGTGTCCTTAACCAATGGGACTTCTCTACCCCCTGGCCACTAATACCGTCCCAGTACCGTCTGTATGGCTGTAGCAGCCTCCTAGCTGACAGTGAGGCAAGGAATAGGGAGAAAGTACAGTTGAACACGTGGCTGCAAGGATGGTGTAGGAGGGAGGGCTTCAGGTATTTGGACAATTGGACTGCATTCTGGGGAAGGTGGGACCTGTACAAACAGGATGGGTTGCACCTGAACCAGAAGGGCACCAATATCCTGGGAGGTAGGTTTGCTAGCACTCTTCGGGGGGATTTAAACTAATTTGGCAGGGGGATGGGATCCGGACTTGTAGTCCAGCAAGTAGGTTAGCTGTTTGTCAGGATATCCAAGAATGTAGGGAGGCTGTGGAGAAGGTAGCACTGACACTTTAACGCAAGGAGTATCAGAAATAAGGTGGGTGAAGTTAAGGCGTGGATCGGTACCTGGGACTACGATGTTGTGGCCATCACGGAAACGTGGATAGAAGAGGGTCATGAATGGTTGTTGGAGGTTCCTGGTTACAGATGTTTCAGTAAGATTAGGGAGGGTGGTAAAAAAGGAGGGGGTGGTGGCGTTGCTAATTAGAAATGGTATAATGGCTGCAGAAAGGCAGTTCGAGGAGGATCTGCCTTTGGAGGTAGTATGGGCTGAAGTCAGAAATAGGAAAGGTGCAGTCACCTTGTTGGGTGTTAACTACAGGCCCCCCAATAGCAGCAGAGATGTGGAGAAACGGATTGGGAAACAGATTTTGGAAAGGTGCAGAAGCCACAGGGTAGTAGTCATGGGCGATTTCAACTTCCCAAATATTGATTGGAAGCTCTTTAGATCAAGTAGATTGGATGGAGCAGTGTTTGTGCAGTGTGTCCAGGAAGCTTTTCTAACTCAGTATGTAGATTGTCCAACCAGAGGGGAGGCCATATTGGATTTGGTACTTGGTAACGAACTGGGACAAGTGATGGGCTTGTTAGTAGGTGAACATTTTGGTGATGGTGACCACAATTCTGTGACTTTCACCTTGGTTATGGAGAGAGGTAGGTGCATGCAACAGAGTAGGTTTTACAGTTGGGGCAAGGGTAAATATGATGCTGTAAGACAGGATCTGAGGAGCATAAGTTGGGAGCATAGGCTGTCAGGGAAGGATGTCGTGGAAATGTGGAACTTTTTCAAGGAACAGATACGAAGTGTCCTTGATATGTATGTACCTGTCAGGCAGGAAAGAGATGGTCGTGTGAGGGAACCTTGGTTGACAAGGGAGGTCGAATGTCTTGTAAAGAGGAAGAAGGAGGTTTACATAAGGTTGAGGAAACAAGGTTCAGACAGAGCATTGGAGGGATACAGAATAACCAGGAGGGAGCTGAAGAAAGGGATTAGGAGAGCTAAGAGAGGGCATGAAAAATCTTTGGTGGATCGGATCAAGGATAACCCCAAGGCATTTTATGCGTATGTGAGAAATCTGAGAATGACGAGAACGAGAGTAGGTCCAATCAAGGACAGTAGTGAGAGACTGTGTATTGAGTCGGAAGAGATAGGAGAGGTCTTGAATGAGTACTTTTCTTCAATATTTACAAACGAGAGGGACCATATTGTTGAAGAGGAGAGTGTGAAATGGACTGGTAAGCTAGAAGAGATACTTGTTCGGAAGGAAGATGTGTTGGACATTTTGAACAACTTGAGGATAGACAAGTCCCCCGGGCCAGATGGGATATATCCTAGGATTATGTGGGAAGCAAGAGAGGAAACTGCAGAACCGTTGGCAATGATCTTTTTGTCTTCGCTGTCAACGGGGGTGGTACCAGGGGACTGGAGAGTAGCGAATGTTGTGCGCCTGTTCAAAAAAGGGAATAGGGATAACCCCGGGAATTACAGGCCAGTTAGTCTTACTTCGGTGGTAGGCAAAGTAATGGAAGGGGTACTGAGGGATCGGATTTATGAGTATCTGGAAAGACACTGCTTGATTAGGGACAGCCAGCACGGATTTGTGAGGGGTAGGTCTTGCCTTACAAGTCTTATTGAATTCTTTGAGAAGGTGACCAAGCATGTGGATGAGGGTAGAGCAGTGGATGTAGTATACATGGATTTTAGTAAGGCATTTGATAAGGTTCCCCATGGTAGGCTTTTGCGGAAAGTCAGGAGGCATGGGATAGAGGGAAATTTGGCCAGTTGGATAGAAAACTGGCTAACTGGTCGAAGTCAGAGAGTGGTGGTAGATGGTAAATATTCAGCCTGGAGCCCAGTTACAAGTGGAGTTCCGCAGGGATCAGTTCTGGGTCCTCTGCTGTTTGTAATTTTTATTAATGACTTGGAAGAGGGAGTCGAAGGGTGGGTCAGTAAATTTGCAGATGATACGAAGATTGGTGGAGTTGTGGATAGTGAGGAGGGCTGTTGTTGGCTGCAAAGGGACTTAGATATGATGCAGAGCTGGGCTGAGGAGTGGCAGATGGAGTTCAACCCTGCCAAGTGTGAGGTTGTCCATTTTGGAAGGACAAATAAGAATGCAGAATACAGGGTTAACGGTAGGGTTCTTAGTAAGGTGGAGGAGCAGAGGGATCTTGGGGTCTATGTTCATAGATCTTTGAAAGTTGCCACTCAGGTGGATAGAGCTTGTAAGAAGGCCTATGGTGTATGAGCGTTCATTAGCAGAGGGATTGAATTCAAGAGTCGTGAAGTGATGTTGCAGCTGTACAGGACTTTGATTAAGCCACATTTGGAGTACTGTGTGCAGTTCTGGTCGCCTCACTTTAGGAAAGATGTGGAAGCTTTGGAGAGGGTGCAGAGAAGATTTACCAGGATGTTGCCTGGAATGGAGAATAGGTCGTACGAGGATAGGTTGAGAGTGCTAGGCCTTTTCTCATTGGAATGGCGAAGGATGAGGGGTGACTTGATAGAGGTTTATAAGATGATCAGAGGAATAGATAGAGTAGACAGTCAGAAACTTTTTCCCTGGGTACAACAGAGTGTTACAAGGGGACATAAATTTAAGGTGAAGGGTGGAAGGTATAGGGGAGATGTCAGGGGTGGGTTCTTTACCCAGAGAGTGGTGGGGGCATGGAATGCGCTGCCTGTGGGAGTGGCAGAGTCAGAATCATTGGCGACCTTTAAGCAGCAATTGGATGGGTACATGGATGGGTGCTTAAGCTAGGACAAATGTTCAGCACAACATCGTGGGCCGAAGGGCCTGTTCTGTGCTGTATTGTTCTATGTTCGATGTTCTAGCAAGATGTGCGCTCTACCGTTGGGACTTCTCTACCCTCCCGGCCACCACTACTCGTTGGTACCTACCAGTCAGCTGGGAATGTTGGTTCAATAGGGTGAGCTGTCTACCGGGACTCATTTATCCTCCTGGCCACCTCTACTGTTCCAACACCGCCCAATAGGCCCAGAAACCTACCTCTAGCCTTGTGTGCTCTCTAATTGGGGGGCATTTTACCCTCGCAGCCACCGCCACTATTCAAGCTCTGTCATTCTACTACGACTGACAGGGTACCACGGTTACTCACAGTGTCCACACTTCCTTCCTCGGTAATGTGCTGCTCCACTGGGGTTTGACTCTTGGTCAGAGTGGTCAGCTCCTTTTCTTCACCACTTCAATTTAAAACACAATAACAGACAGCACCGAACCTTCGACCAGGTTCTAACTAGACTCTGCGTTGCTCATTCCTACAGAGTCCAACGTTACCCGACTTTGCCATTTGTGCTTCAGAACTCCTAGTGCCCTTGGCACCTCAATTCCCATTTCAATTCCCAATCATCGTGTGGGTGGGGGGGCCACCCCTCTTAACAACCGGTTAGGGCAGGGGTTTTGAGACAGGCACTACCTTGTCCTCTGGTTGTGTCAGCACAAGTAGCTGGTCATCACACCAGTTAGTACACTTTCCCACTTACAGCCCACAGGCATACACTTCTACACAAGCCAGTACTATCACACAAGTTACTCGTTACAATGGTGTACCCTTTAAACTGTGCTTTTGGCCCGGCCTGGTTCTTCCTGTTTGCAGATTCAAAGTGTCTCTTACCCCGATTCCCCAATCGGGGATTTTGACCAGAACACCCCGGAATAGGACACCCTGCTCGCAGCACCAATTGTTGTGGGGAAAATCACCAGTTTCAGAATCAGAATTGGGAATCAATAGCAGAGTTTATTGGACAAAGAAACCGGAGCTCCAGGGAGAGAGAGCGATGTCCAGCAGCACAGCTGTCAGCTGTGAGCCTTCTCTCCCCCTCGGTGCACATGTCATGATATTTTATACATTTTATGGTATAATATTCTAGTCTTTGTTTGTACAGCATGGTTTGTTAACAGAAAACAGAATCATTGTCAGTTTCAACAGCTACACGGAAGGCCATTGCTGCAGTAATTGGTTGTGATCATCTTTCTGAGAAGGAAGATCATTTTCCATTACTGCAAATTCGAATAATTAACACTTGTATACAAGCAGTCAGCCTCCCGAATGATCCAAGAGTCACCCAGCTCCAGCTCCAGGTCCCTAACGCGGTTTCTGAGGAGCTAGAGCTGGGTGCACTTCCTGCAGACCAAGTCAGTGGGGAACTAGTGGTGACCCTTACCTCCCACATCTTACAGGAGGAGCATGTAACTGCCCTAACATCCATTTCCCCTGTTCTGAATTCCCAAAGACACTGTTGAAAAAGCTAGTAACCTTAACAAATCAGTACACAGAACCTTTTTTTTTGATTAGAGGAGGAGGATGGATGACAGACACTACCTGAGTAGTGTTCCGGGTAAAGCAATCGCCTAAATATATTACCTCACTTACTCAGCCTTCCCGTGTCTGCTCCAGTTCAGCATGTGCTGCAACTATTCATGAGATAAGTTACTAAAGGATTAATTTACCCTTCCTGCAGTCCCCTGGTCCTCACTGTCACCGCTCCCACTGCTGCTGCAAAAATGGAGGCCGCTGACTCATAAGGTAAGTTTTTAAAGGATGAATTTACCTTCTCAGCAGCCCCAATTCTCGCTGTCACCACTCCTGCTGCTGCTGCAAAAATGGAGGCCGCTGATCTCAGGAGGTAAGTTTGTATGGTGGTGTTCAGCAGATAAAACTGTGGTTGTCAAGGGCTACCTTGACCTCTGATGATCTACCCAGCTATCTCCCTCTGTGAGTCCAAAATTAAGGCTTGAAGGTATCTCCTTTGTGAATGAGAATTCAATTTCATGGCACTGTGCTGTTAGTTACTGCTGAGTAGTGCATTGAAAAAGTACAGCCTTTTACTGCTCATCTCTCCCTGGCCATTCATGCAAGACCCGTGACTCAGGAAACCATGCCATTCACTAAAAGAATAGGATGCTGCCATTTTGTTCCTCATGGGGAGGCTCGTGAAATTTCCATGTGAATAAAGCATCTTAAAGCATCTGTACCCAGTCGTTTGGCTGATGTTTCAGGGTTTCCTCTGTCAAACCGTGAGATAGAGGAGGGTGGGTTACTCTTTGGAGGGTCGGTGTGGACTTGTTGGGCCGAAGGGCCTGTTTCCACACTGTCGGGAATCAAATCTAATCTAATCTAATTAAATAGCTTAACAACAACAGTGATCCTAACAGTCACCAGCTATACATGTAGGACCTGCAGGATAGTTTGCTTTCAAGGTTTGATATTGCTTAGAGACAACCTGAAAAGAATCTGTGAATAATGAATGTTTGAAACAGTTGAAAAAGCATCGCTCAGCCCTTTCAGCTGATACAAAAGTAGGAAGTGCTGAAGAACTCAGAAGCTCTTACAATATCTGTGAAGAGAGAAATAGAGTTAACACCTCAATTCAAATATGATTGTATTTCAAAGAGTCATGTCAGTCTCTATTGATAATTATGCTTTTCTCTCCACAAATGTTGTGTGACCTGCTGAGTTTCTCCAGCACTTTTATTTCAGTTATCCAACATCCTCAGTACTATCAAAACCAAAATAACTGTGAATGCTGTAAGTCAGAAACAAAAGCAGAATTTGCTGGAAAAGCTGAGCAGGTCTGGCAGCATCTGCAGAGAAATAAGCATTAACATTTGGGTCTGGTGACCCTTCCTCAGAACACAGTTTGTCCAGCAACTCCTGTTTTTGAGATATAAGGAAGTGTCAGCAAAGGTGAAAAGGAAGGACTGCGGGAAAAGGGGTAAACTGCCATGGACATCTAAGGAAATAAGGAAGGCTATCAAATTGAAAGAGAAGGTATACAAAGTGGGCAAGACCAATAGGAAACTAGAAGATTGGGAAAGCTTTAAAGGTCAACAGAAAGCCACAGAAATAGCTATAGAGAAAGATATAAGACAAATTATGCGAAGAAACTAGCTTAGAATATAAAGACAGATAGCAAAAGTGTCTATAAATATCTCATTGAGTAAAGTAAACATTGGTCCTTTCGAGGATAAGATTTAGTCATGATGTTAGTCAGGAAGTGGCTGAGCCGTTGAGCAGGTACTTTGTGTCAGTCTTCACAGTGGAGGACACTATAACATGCCAGTAATTGACAAAGAGACAAAGATAGTTGAGGGCCTGGAAACAATCATTATCAAAGAGGTAGTGTTGGGCAAGCTAATGGAGCTAAGGGTAGACAAGTCACTTGGTCTTGATGGACTGCATCCCAGAGTACCAGAGAAAAATGGTGGGAGAAATAGCAAATGCACTTGTGGTAATTTTCCAAAATTCACTGGACTCTGGGCAGTTCCAGCAGATTGGAAAACAGCAAATGAGATGCCACCGTTTAAAAAGGATGGTATACAAAAGATGGGGAATTATAGACAGGTTATCTTAACTTCTGTAATGGGGAAAATGCTTGAATCTATTATCAAGGCATCTCAATAGAAATTGTCTATTAGGCAGACACAGCATGGGTTCATGAAGGACAGGTCATGCTCAATTAATCTTTTGGAATTCTATGAAGACATTATGAACACGGTGGACAATGGGGACCCAGTAGATGTGGTGTACCTAGATTTCCAAAAGGCATCCAACAAGCTGCCACACAAAAAGCTGCTGCATAAGATAAAGATGCATGGCATTATGGGCAATGTATTAGCATGGATAGAGGATTGATTAACCAACAGGAAGCAGCGAAGGAATAAATGAATGCTATTCTGGTTGGCAGTTAGCGAACAGTGGTCTGCCTCAGGGGTCAGTGTTGGGACTGAAATTGTTCTCAAGTTTCATCGATGATTTGGAGTTAGGGACCACGTGTAGTGTGTCAAAGTTTACGGATGACACTAAAATGAGTGGTAGGGCAAAATGTTCAGAGGACTGTGAAACTTTGCAAAGGGACATAGATTGTTTAAATGAGTTGGCAAAGGTCTGACAGTTACAGTACAATGTTAATAAATGTGAAGTCATCCATTTTGGTAGGAATAACAGTTAAAAAGGCCTATTACTTGAATGGAAAAAAAATGCAGCATACTGTTGTGCAGAGGGACCTGGGTGTCCTTGTGCATGAATCACAGAAGGTTGGTTTGCAGGTGCAACAGGTAATTAAGAAGGCAAATGGAACTTTGTCCTTCATTGCTAAAGGGATTAAGAGAGATTATGTTGCAGTTGTATTGAGTGCTGGTGAGGCTACAGCTGGAGTACTAGGTGCAGTTTTGATCTCTTTACTTGAAACTAGAGGGGGTGCAAAGGAGGTTCACTAGGTTAATTTCATCAATGAGGGTCAAAATGTGTGGTGCTGGAAAAGCACAGCCAGTCAGGCAGCATCAGAGGAGCAGGAGAGTTGACGTTTCGAGCATAAACACTTCATTCCTGATGAAGAGCTCATGCTCGAAACATCAACTCTCCTGCTCCTTGAACGCTGCCTGACTGACTGTGCTCTTCCAGCACCACACTTTTTGCTTATGCTCTCTAGTATTTGAAGTCCTCACTTTCTCCAGAGTTGAGGGATTGTCTTATGAGGAGAGACTGAGGAGACTGGGATTATATTCATGGAATTTAGAAGATTGAAAGGGGATCTTATAGAAACATATACAATTATGAAGGGAACAGATAAGATAGAGGTGGAGAGAAAATTTACACTGGTGGGTGAAACTAGGACAAGAGGGCAGAGCCTCACAATTAGGAGGAGCAGATTTAGGACTGAATTGAGAAGAAAATTCTTCACCCAGAGGGTTGTGAATCTATGGAATTCCATGCCCAGTGAAGTGGTTTAGGCTTTGTCAGTAAGTATTCTGAAAGCTGGGCAGCACAATGGCACAGTGGTTAGCACTGCTGCCTCACAGCACCAGAGAGCTGGGTTCAATTCCTGCCTCAGGCGACTGTCTGTGTGGAGTTTGCACATTCTCCCCGTGTCTGTGTGGGTTTCCTCCGGGTGCTCTGGTTTCCTCCCACAGTCTAAAGATGTGCAGGTCAGGTGGATTGGCCATGCTAAATTGCCCGTAGTGTTAGGGGAATGGGTCTGGGTGGGTTGTGCTTCGGCGGGGCGGTGTGGACTTGTTGGGCTGAAGGGCCTGTTTCCACACTGTAAGTAATCTAATCTAATCTAAGATAGATAATGTTTGCACAGTAAAGGAATTAAGGGTAATGGTGGGTAAGTGGAGCTGAGGCCACAATTGGTGGAGCAGGTTCAAAGTGTCAGATGGCCTACTCCTGTCCTAGTTCTTATGTTCTTATGTCACCATACCCAAAACATTAACACTGACTTCTCTTTACAAATGCAGCCAGATCTGCTGAGCTTTTCTGGCAACATCTTTTTTTGTTCCTGATTTACAGCATTCCCAGCTCTTTCAGTTTTGAGGATCATTAACTCTGACTTCTCTTCACAGATGCTGCAGACCTGCTGAATTTTTCCAGCAACTTCTGTTTTTGTTGTCCTCAGTACTGTGTTCTTTTTTCCTTTCAGCTGATTACTGCCTTGTGAGTAGTTACTGATGTCGTTTTGTGACCATGAGTCATTGGAACTGAGCAGAAATGATGGAGAATGCATCATTGCCATATCATTGCCTACTTTTATATAAGTATCGACTAAATTGTTTGCATATCTTGTCATCTTTGTTGACAGAAAATTTGGGCTGGTGTCAAAATAATTCAATACTTTCCTAAAACACTCCATGATCATCCCTGTTTCGATCCACTGTCTGAACATCTCAGAACTTCTCAGCCTCTAATTCTGTTCTGAATTATGAAAGCCATCGGAAATCTACAAAAGGGATGAGTAGAATATGGCCTTTCCTTTGTGAATGTACCTAATTGAGAGTGTCATGCTTCTAGTATCTTCAATTGCTCAACAGCAGCAAGACCTGGGAGTGAATGTTACTGGCTGCTCTGATTAGTTTTCTTTATTGGTCAGTAGATGGTGGTGCCATGGAAGAGCAAGAGAGAGAGAGACGACGACAAGTGGTGGAAAAGTTTCAGAAAGCTCCATTTGAAGAGATAGCAGCTCATTGTGGAGCAAGGGTAAGGTCATGCAGTTTGTAAGAATGTGTGCAGAGACGAGCACTAACATCTTTCTTATCTTATGGTTCCATGACAAGAAAGTCCATGATCGTACATGCAGGCTAGTTTGCATAGAATCACATAATGTAGTTGTGGGGCTGAGGTAAATGGCCAAATCTATTCATCATTTTAACGTTGATCGTGTTTTGTGCACCTCCAATGCAGTGTAACCTGTATGCCTACTCTGTCCAAGCAGCCTCTGGTCTGTATGTCCTTGCTTACTATAATCTGCCTGTACTGCTCACAAACAAAGCTTTTCACTGTACTTCGCTACATGCGACAATAAATCAATCAATCAATTGATCATTTGGGGCTCAGGTAGTTAGCCAACGAAAGATTACTGAAAGGAGAAAGTATGGTCAAACTGAGTGGTGGAAGAAGACATTTGGGACATAAACAAGAAATTGCTGGGGCAACTTAACTGGGATACAAAAAAGGCATAAGAGTATCAAGATAAAAACCAACAGTTCAGCCTAATTTGTCCATCTCAACCATTATCCATCACATGAACAAAAATTCAAAGCATATTTACACACCATGTTTCCACATCTCTTCAACCCCATGTTCCTCCAAACCTCTGATTTTGTTTCAAATATTGATATTATTTCTTTCTCAAACATAACCCTGGAAATGATGAAACCCACAACCCCACAACTCTCCATAAAAACATCTTAGTACTAAACCTTTGACATTTAATCTTTTGTCAATGGTCCTATCCTTAAACAATTTCCATGGTTCCAGGGCTGTTGATGTCATATACATGGACTTCAGTAAGGCATTTGATAAGTTTCCCCATTGTAGTCAATGGAGAAAGTGAAGTCACATGGTGTGCAAGATTGCTGCACAGGTGGGTAGAGTGGTCAAGAAGGCCTATAGTATGCTTGCCTACATTGGACAGGATATTGAGTAGAAGAGCTGGCAAGTCATGTTAAAATTGTACAAGACATTGGTTCGGCCACATTTAGAATCCTGTGTACAGTTCTGGTCACCACATTACCAAAAGGATGTGGATGCTTTGGAGAGGCTGCAGAGAAGGTTTACGAGGATGTTGCTTGGTATGGAAGGTGCTAGCTATGAAGAGAGGTTGAGTAGGTTAGGTTTGTTTTCATTAGAAAAAAGGAGATTATGGGGGGACCTGATTGAGGTTTACAAAATCATGAAGGATATAGACAGGGTGGATAGAGACAAGCTTTTTCCCAGGGTGAAGGATTCAATAACAAGAGGTCATGCTTTCAAGGTGAACATAGAACATTACAGCGCAGTACAGGCCCTTCGGCACTCGATGTTGCGCCAACCTGTCATACCAATCTGAAACCCATCTAACCTACACTATTCCATGTACGTCCATATGCTTGTCCAATGACGACTTAGATGTACTTAAAGTTGGCGAATCTACTACCATTGCAGGCAAAGCATTCCATACCCCTACTACTCTCTGAGTAAAGAAACTACCTCTGACATCTGTCCTATATCTATCACCCCTCAATTTAAAGCTATGCCCCCTCGTGCTCGCCGTCATCATACTTGGAAAAAGGCTCTCCCTGCCCACCCTATCTAACCCTTTGATTGTCTTATATGTCTCTATTAAGTCACCTCTCAACCTTCTTCTCTCTAACGAAAACAACCTCAAGTCCCTCAGCCTTTCCTCATAAGACCTTCCCTCCATACCAGGCAACATCCTAGTAAATCTCCTCTGCACCCTTTCCAAAGCTTCCACATCCTTCTTATAATGCGGTGACCAGAACTGTACACAACACTCCACGTGCGGCCACATAAGAGTTTTGTACAGCTGTAGCATAACCTTATGGTTCCGGAACTCGATTTCTCTATTAATAAAAGCTAAAACACTGTATGCCTTCTGAACAACCCTGTCAACCTGGGTGGCAGCTTTCAAGGATCTGTGTACCTGGACACCGAGATCTCTCTGCTCATCTACACTACCAAGAATCTTACCATTAGCCCAGTACTTTGCATTCTGGTTACTCCGACCAAAGTGAATCACCTCACACTTGTCTGCATTAAACTCCATTTGCCACCTCTCAGCCCAACTCTGCAGCTTATCTATGTCTCTCTGTAACCTACAACATCCTTCGTCACTGTCCACCACTCCACTGACCTTAGTGTCGTCTGCAAATTTACTAACCCACCCTTCTATGCCCTCATCCAGGTCGTTCATAAAGATGACGAACAGCAGTGGACCCAACACTGATCCTTGAGGTACACCACTAGTAACTGGACTCCAGGATGAGCATTTCCCATCAACCACCACCCTCTGTTTTCTTTCAGCAAGCCAATTACTGATCCAAACTGCTATATCTCCCACAATCCCATTCCTCCGCACTTTGTACAATAGCCTACTTTGGGGATCCTTATCGAACGCCTTGCTGAAATCCATATACACCACATCAACCAGTTTACTCTCATCTACCTGTATGGTCACCTTCTCAAAGAACTCAGTAAGGTTTGTGAGGCACAACCTACCCTTCACAAAACCATGCTGACTATCCCTAATCAAATTATTCTTTTCTAGATGATTATAAATCCTATCTCTTATAACCTTTTCCAACACTTTACCAACAACTGAAGTAAGGCTCACTGATCTATAATTACCAGGATTTTCTCTCACTCCCCTTCTTGAACAGGGGAACCACATTTGCTATCTTCCAGTCTTCTAGCACTATTCCTGTAGACAATGACGATTTAAACATCAATGCCAAAAGCTCGGCAATCTCCTCCCTGGCTTCCCAGAGGATCTTAGGATAAATCCCATCCGGCCGAGGGGACTTATCTATTTTCACACTCTGCAGGATTTCTAACACCTCCTCCTTGTGAACCTCAATCACACCTAGTCTATTAGCCTGTATCACGGTAATCTCCTCGACAACATTGTTGTTTTTTAGAGTGAATACCGTTGAAAGATACTCATTTAGTGCTTCCCCATCTCCTCTGACTCCACACACAACTTCCCACTGCTATCCTTGATTGGCCCTAATCTTACTCTTATCGTTCTTTTATTCCTTAAATACCTATAGAAAGCCTTAGGGTTTACCCTGATCCTATCCACCAACAACTTCTCATGTCTCCTCCTGGCTCTTCTGACCTCTCTCTTTAGGTCTTTCCTGGCTACCTTGTAACCCTCAAGCGCCCTAACTGAGCCTTCACGTCTCATCCTAACATAAGCCTTCTACTTCCTCTTGACCAGAGATTCCACTTCCTTCGTAAACCACGGCTCCTGCGCTCTACAGCTTCCTCCCTGCCTGACAGGTCCATACTTATCTAGGACACACAGGAGCTTTTCCTTGAATAAGCTCCACATTTCTAATGTGCCTATCCCCTGCAGTTTCCTTCTCCATCCTATGCTTCCTAAATCTTGCCTAATCGCATCGTAATTGCCTTTCCCCCAGCTGTAACTCTTGCCCAGTGGTATACACCTATCCCTTTCTATCACTAAAGTAAACATAACAGAATTGTGATCGCTATCACCAAAGTGCTCACCTACTTCCAAGTGTAACACCTGGCCGGGCTCATTACCCAGTACCAAATCTAATGTGGCTTCACCCCTTGTTGGCCTGTCTACATACTGTGTCAGGAAGCCCTCCTGCACACACTGGACAAAAACTGACCCATCTATAGTACTCATACTATAGTGTTCCCAGTCAATATTTGGATAGTTGAAGTCCCCCATGACAACTACCCTGTCTCTCTCACTCCTATCGAGAATCATCTTTGCTATCCTTTCCTCTACATCTCTGGAACTATTCGGAGGCCTATAGAAAACTCCCAACAGGGTGACCACTCCTTTCCTGTTTCTAACTTCAGCCCATACTATCTCAGTTGATGAGTCCCCAAACATCCTTTCTGCAACTGTAATACTGTCCTTGACCAACACCTTCCCCTCTTTTACCATCTTCTCTGTTCTCTCTGTGAGAAGTGGAAAGTTTAAGGGGGATACACGCGGCAAGTTCTTCACACAAAGAGTGGTGGGCGTTTGGAACGCGTTGCCAACAGAGGTGGTAGAGGCAGGCACGGTAGATTCATTTAAGATATGTCTGGACAGATGCATGTGTAGATGAGGAGCAGAGGGATACAAATGCTTAGGAATTGACCGACAGGTTTAGACAGTAGATTTGGACTGGCTCAGGCTTGAAGGGCCGAAGGGCCTGTTCCTCAGCTGTAAATTTCCTTTGTTCTTTATTGTTCTTTGTTCATGGTTTCTCTGAAATCCCTATTCTTCTAATCTGCTGGATCATATGTCCCTGTAATAGGCATTGCATCATTCTAATAAAAATGATTTCAATTATCAAAAACATTCTTCATATTTGTATTTCTTCAAGCCTATTAGCCTCTTAGAGATTCTGCATTGTATCCTCTCTAAAGTGCAATACTGTTCATATATTGTGCGCTTTAGTGTTCCAAACAGTACTCTCACTGAGATCCTATTAAAGTTTTTCTTTAAGGATCCGTCTTTGTATCCTGGTTTAATGTTCTGAGCTGTGTAAGATTTTTTTATGGCCTGATGAATCTAACTTTATGGGATTAACATCCTGCAATCATGGACTTTGAATCATTCTGCTTTTCCCCTGCCTAAGCCTGTTTGCATTCTCAGTATTTTACTGCTTTTTTTCAAACAAAATGCATTCCTTCACACATCGAAATTATTCCCCCAACTAATCAGTAGCCCTTTGTAACATCCTTTTAGTCTTTTAAAGAATTAACAAGACCTCAGATTTCAATATCATCTTGACATGTGAACAATGTTTCTTTTCATTGATCACAACTTGAGGAGAAGTGGCCTCAGAACAGTATCCTATACAACATTACTCATGCAGAAGCTTTCCTAACTCCAACTACCATTTTCTTCCTTCTACCTATTTTTAAATCATGTTTACTTCCATTGTTTCCACACAACCATTTCTAGTAATCATTTATATTTTATCTTTTGAAAGGCTTCCTTAATGTCCATGCACACTGCATTTCTCCAGTTTGCATGTCTAATATTGGGTTCAGTTTCAGATGACACACTTTGGGAAGGATATATTGACCTAGGCCTGATGAATGGTGACAGTCCTGACACATTAACAGGTACGGCCTGAGGGTGATTAGTCTATGGACCTCATTGCCGCAGAAGGCTGTGAAGGCTAAGTCTTTGAGTGTATTTAAGACAAAGCTAGATGGGTTCTTGATTGGTAAGGGGATCAAGGGTCACAGGGAGCAGGCAGGAGGATGGGGTTGAGAAACATATCTGAGCAACTTGATAGGACAAATAGCCTAATTCTGCTCCAATACCTTATGGTCTTACACGTATTTTCAGGATGTTTGGTTATGTTTCAGATCTCCAACATCTGCAGTATTTTGCTTTTGTATTAGTGAACTCTACAACTCTGCTTCATGTAAATATTTAGGCACCTCTGTCCCCATTTTTATCACATATATATCACTATCGCCATCTCAACAATCATCCTAAAATCCCCATTGCTAGTTTCATCTTTGTTATCATCCCCATAATCATTACAATTCTGATCTTTCTGATCCCATTCAAGTTTTAAACTATGGTTACATTCATTTGGGAGGTTTGATCACAAAACATTCTTGTCACATGGCATCTAACCACAAGATGCCTGATCACATGACATTAAATGTCCATGTGGGCGGCACGGTGGCACAGTGGTTAGCACTGCTGCCTCACAGCGCCGGAGACCCGGGTTCAATTCCCGCCTCAGGCGACTGATTGTGTGGAGTTTGCACGTTCTCCCCGTGTCTGCGTGGGTTTCCTCCGGGTGCTCCGGTTTCCTCCCACAGTCCAAAGATGTGCAGGTCAGGTGAATTGGCCATGCTAAATTGCCCATAGTGTTAGGTAAGGGGTAGATGTAGATGTAGGGGTATGGGTGGGTTACGCTTCGGCGGGGCGGTGTGGACTTGTTGGGCCGAAGGGCCTGTTTCCACACTGTAAGTAATCTAATCTAATCTAATCTAATCTAATCTAAATGTCTTCACAGCAGAGATTGATAAATTCTTAATCTCGCAAGGAATTAAGGGATACGGGGAGAGTGTGGGTAAGTGGCGTTGAAATGCCCATCAGCCATGATTAAATGGCGAATGGACTCGATGGGCTGAATGATCTTATTTCCACTCCTATGTCTTATGGTCGTGTGATCTTATGATTTGTACAAACATGATTGTATTTCCATTCCAAAGGCAAGGGTCCCCTGATGTTACGTGTTTTTGCTTAAGCTCGTTGCCATTGTGTAATACATTTCAAAAACTACTGAGCAGGGGAGGAAGGAAAAGTAACAATGTGTAAGAAGGATAACACAAAGAGGGCAGTTGAAGTAGGGAGAAGAGGGGGAATTGAGGTGGAGAGAAGAGAAAATTGAGGAAGGTAAGAAGGAGAAGTCACAATAGAGAGAACTTTGTGGCCATCAGGAACTAATGTTATGATGATTATCATTACATGAAAACTAAGAATAAAATGTTCCACTCACAATCAAAAGTTTTACAGTAGCTCACAGAAAGATAGAAAATAGGAGCAGGAATAGCCGATTAAGCCTTTGGAGCCTGCTTCACCATGGCTGATCATCCATCTCAATTCTTGCTTTGGTTCATGTCCTTTGATCCCTTTAGCCCTAAAACCTACATCAAACCCCTTCTTGAAAACATTCAATGTTTGGTCTCAATTGCTTTTTGTGGCAGGGAATTCCACAGCCTCACCATTCACTAGGTTAAGAAGTTTCTGCTTATATCTGTTCTCAATGGTCTATTCCATATCCTTTGACTGTGACCAGTCATCTGGACTCCCCAGTCATCAGGAACATCCTTCCTACCTTTACTTTTCTACTCCTGTTAGAATCTTAAAACATGTTAAAAACATTAGAAATAGGCACTGAAGTAGGCCATTTGGCCCCTCAAACCTGTTTTGCCATTCAGCAGGATCACAGTTTCTATGAAATCCCTGCTCTTCCTTAGCGTTTAACCTCCAATCAGCATTGTGTTATCTGTAAACATGGAAACATTACATTTAGTTCACTCATCTAAATCATGAACATATTTTTACAACACGGAGGCGAACCCCTCTGTTAGTTAAACCAAACACCAAGAAAAGCTGCCTTGCGTCGTAAACTGTTAAAATTTGAGGGACAGAGAACTCTCAAATTCCACTATTTAAAGAAAATGACATAAATTTATTTTCTTACTCTAAAAGTGAATATCAAACAAAAAATATTCACAGATCTAAGCCACACTTTCTCTTAACTGCTTACTATCTGCTTCCAACTTTATAACAATATGCTGTTCCAATAAGACACTTATTAAAATTACATCAACTTAATTTCAAAACCACACAGTCTCTGTCTTCTGTGTTTTCACACTTCCAGCTGCTGATCTCTCTGGATCGTCTTCTTTCTTTTTAATGTGTGTTTCATATGAAAAGGTACCTTTGATAGAGAGTGTTTTTTAATTTGTTTGAGAGCAAGATGTTAAATGATAATTAGCTCTCCATGAGTTTCTCCCTCTACGACAGTTGCTCTCTGGCCAATTTTCAAATTGTCTGTATTCTTATTTCCCCCAACATCGGATCGTCTCATCGGTTCGATGTTGGCAAAACAATTAATTCAATCTCGATTGGGTTTTAGTATTCTGGTGCATAATTTAAATTCGAATTGTTGTCAAAACAGCAACCAAAACTCAAGTATCCATTTCACAAGCCAAGTGTTATATAGTTTCAAGTTTCCAGTACACTCTAAGAATGCCATCTAGTCATATCTACAGGTAATTGTAATCTCTCAATTCAGAACAGCATTGTCTCTCCCTTAAAGACACAGTACACACCTTCAATCATAACAATATATTATGAAGATGGGATCCAAGCACCCACTCCTGCAGTACCCAACTAAGTCACTACCTGCATTGAGAAAAAAGACCCTGTATTCCTACTTTTTGTTTCCTGTCAGACAAATAGTTTGCTATCCCTATCACTGCACTAACCCCAATCCTATGCACTTTAATTTTACACGCTCATTTCTTCTGTGGGACCTTATCAAAAGCCTTCTGAAAGGCTAAGTAAAGCACATCCACTCCTGTTTATCGACTCTGCTAGTTTTGCCTTGGAAATGCCAGGATAATCAATGCATAAAAATCAGAGTTTTCCATTCCCAAGTATCCCATTCAGCCACTAATCAGAACAGTCCTTCATTTACCCCAGTCTCTGGGTTTCACTCCCCCATTTCTTTACTGCTCCTCTTTCTTTGTCACATGCCTCCTTTTCAGACTGCACCTCTCTCTCTCTCTCTCTCTCTCTCTCTTTCTCTCTGTTCTACTCCCCAATTCTGGACTGCTCCTGTCTTATAGAGTCATATAGATATATAGCACAAAAAGCACTTGGACAAATATATGAATAGGAAGGAAATATAGGGATATGGATCCTGTAAGTGAAGACAGTTTCAGTATGGAAGGGCAAAATTTGTCAATTTAGGCTTGAGGGAGCTGAAGGGCTTGTGACTGTGCTATATTGTTCTTTGTTCTTTTCTATGGAAACACACCCCTCAGTCTAACTGGTCTATGCCGACCAAATTTCCTGAATAATCTAGTCCCATTTGTCAACATTTGACCCATATCCCTCTCAACCTTTCTATTCATGTACCCATCCAAATGCCTCTTAATTATTGTAATTGTCTCAGCCTCCACCACTTCCTCTAGCAACTCATTCTATACATGCACCACCCTTTGTGTGAAAAAAATCATCTCTTAGATCCCTTTTTAAACTAAACCCTCTCACTTTAACCATATGCTCTTTAGTTTTGAATTCCCCACTGCTGGGAAAAGACCTTCTCTATTTACCCAATCCATGTCCCTCATGATTTTATAAATCTCTTTCAGATCATCCCTCAGTCACATTTGTTCCCATTCATGACTACTCATCTCTCTCTCCCTCTCTCTCTCTTTCTCTTTCTCTCTCTCTCTCTCTCTCTCTCTCTCCCTTTCTCTCTCTCCCCCTGTCTTTCTCTCTCCCTCCTCTCCTGTCTTTGTATTTTGGAATCATATATGGGGAATGATGAGATAGGGTTTTGATCTGAATTTGTGATAGTCCCATTTATGTATTATTGCTGTCCAGAGTTTTATCTATTAACTTGTGCTTCTCAATCTTTTAATTTTAGGCAACCATTTTGCAGAGTAAACTGAATCAAATATTTGAGATAACCATAAGGTAAGTCATGCTGAACCTTAGTTCTTTATTCCCTCACTCGATAAAAATAATCATATGTTCATATTTATTAGCAAAGCAAATTTATTGCCCATTATCAATTATCCTGAGAAACTGGTGGTGTGTCATTTTATTGGATAGCAGTTTGTTAGAATTGACAGTTGTCCTAGGCTCCTTTAGACATTAAAAATCAATGGTATTGGTGTGGATATATGCCTGGCTGGGTGAGATTTCTTTCCCTGAAGCACATTAGAGAACCATTTAGACTTTTTAAATAAACATCTAGTGTCTCTTGAGTGCCCCGATTGAATTTGTCTCCATACACTTTCGGGAAATATATTCACAACCTAACCATTCATTGTGTGAAAGAGTGCAGATCACTTTAAAAGTGTGCCCTCTGGTTCTTGACCAGTTATGAGCAAAAACAGTTTCTCCCTTTCCCCTTTATCCATGCCCTTCACGATTCTGTTAATTTCTGTCAGATCTCATCTTAGCATTCTCCTGTTCCAGGAAAACAATCCCACTTCTCTAATGTTTGCTCATAACTAAAGCATCTCAATCCTAGAACTGTTATCAGAGGGGTCTTCTGTACTCTCTCTAATGCATTTCACATCCTTTCAATCATTTAGTACCCAGTACACAACATTTCAGCTGAGGCCCAACCCGTAACAAAAACAGAAATTGCTAGAAAAGCTCAGCAGATCTGGCAGAAGCTGTGAAGAGAAATCAGAGTTAATGTTTCAGCTCTGGTGACCCTTCCTCAGAACAGCCTAACTAGTGTCTTATATAAGTTCATCACAACTTAGCTGCTCTTGAACTCTATGTCCCTATTTATAAAACTAAGATTCTGTATGCTTTGTTAGTAGCTGTCTCTACCAATCTTGCCACCTTTAATATCTGTTTCCATGCTGTACATCTCTCTGACTCTATACTCTATGACTTGTATACCTATACACCCAGACCTGCCTGCCCCTGCACACCCTTTGGAATACTTTGTATACTGTCTCTCCATGTTATTTGTGCCAAAGTACATTCCCTTACATCTCCATATTGGACATCATCTACCATCTATCTACCCACTCCAGCAACATGTCAATGTCGTTTTGAGGTTCTTGAACTATCCTCCTCACAATTAAAACTTCTGCTAAGTTTTATATTATCTGCAAACTTTAAAATTGCCCCCTTCACATATAGATCTATATCATAAGGAAAAGTAAGGTTCCCAACACCAATGCCTGGGAAACTTCACTACAAATTTCTTTCCAGACTGAAAAATATCAATTAATCATTGCTGTCTGTTTCCAATTGCAAATTTTGTATCCATGTTGCTACTAACCCTTTTATTCCATAATCTATAAATTAGCTTACGTTTCTCAAATGCCTTCTGAAGGTCCATGTACTGTGCATCAACAGCATTACCCTCATCTATCCTCTCGATTAACCCTTTCATAAAACTCAAAGATAGTTAGATACGATTTTCCCCTAACAAATCCATCCTGACATAGAGTCATAAAGCACAGAAACAGACTCTTCAGTCCAGCTACTGGATTAGTGGTGCTGGAAGAGCACAGCAGTTCAGGCAGCATCCAAGGAGCTTCGAAATCAACGTTTCGGGCAAAAGCCCTTCATCAGGAATAAAGGCAGTGAGCCTGACGCATGGAGAGATAAGCTAGAGGAGGGTGGGGGTGGGGAGAGAGTAGCATAGAGTACAATGGGTGAGTGGGGGAGGGGATGAAGGTGATAGGTCAGGGAGGAGAGGGTGGAGTGGATAGGTGGAAAAGGAGATAGGCAGGTAGGACAAGTCCGGACAAGTCATGGGGACAGTGCTGAGCTGGAAGTTTGGAACAAGGGTGAGGTGGGGGAAGAGGAAATGAGGAAACTGTTGAAGTCCACATTGATGTCCTGGGGTTGAAGTGTTCCGAGGCGGAAGATGAGGCGTTCTTCCTCCAAGCGTCTGGTGGTGAGGGAGCAGCGGTGAAGGAGGTCCAGGACCTCCATGTTCTCGGCAGAGTGGGAGGGGGAGTTGAAATGTTGGGCCATGGGGCGGTGTGGTTGATTGGTGCGGGTGTCCCGGAGATGTTCCCTAAAGCGCTCTGCTAGGAGGCGCCCAGACTCCCCAATGTAGAGGAGACCGCATCAGGAGCAACGGATACAATAAATGATATTAGTGGATGTGCAAGTAAAACTTTGATGGGTGTGGAAGGCTCCTTTAGGGCCTTGGATAGAAGTGAGGGAGGAGGTGTGGGCGCAGGTTTTACAGTTTCTGCGGTGGCAGGGGAAGGTGCCAGGATGGGAGAGTGGGTTGTAGGGGGGCGTGGACCTGACCAGGTAGTCACGGAGGGAACGGTCTTTGTGGAAGGTGGAAAGGGGTGGGGAGAGAAATATATTCCTGGTGGTGGGGTCTGCTTGGAGGTGGCGGAAATGTCGGCGGATGATTTGCGCTTTAGGGAACATCTCCAGGACACCCGCACCAATCACCCACACCGCCCCATGGCCCAACATTTCAACTCCCCCTCCCACTCTGCCGAGAACATGGAGGTCCTGGGCCTCCTTCACCGCTGCTCCCTCACCACCAGACGCCTGGTGGAAGAACGCCTCATCTTCCGCCTCGGAGAACTTCAACCCCAGGGCATCAATGTGGACTTCAACAGTTTCCTCATTTCCTCTTCCCCCACCTCACCCTTGTTCCAAACTTCCAGCTCAGCACTGTCCCCATGACTTGTCCGGACTTGTCCTACCTGTCTATCTCCTTTTCCACCTATCCACTCCACCCTCTCCTCCTTGACCTATCACCTTCATCCCCTCCCCCACTCACCCATTGTACTCCAAGCTACTTTCTCCCCACCCCCACCCTCCTCTAGCTTATCTCTCCATGCTTCAGGCTCACTGCCTTTATTCCTGATGAAGGGCTTTTGCCCAAAACGTCGATTTCGAAGCTCCTTGGATGCTGCCTAAACTGCTGTGCTCTTCCAGCACCACTAATCCAGAATCTGGTTTCCAGCATCTGCAGTCATTGTTTTTACCTTCAGTCCAGCTAGTCCACACTCACCATGTTTCCAGACTAAACTAGTTCCCACCTAAGATCATCCCTCAACCTTCTATGTTGTCTGCCTATCCAGCCTATTTTTATAACTCAAACCCTCTATTCCAGGCAACATCCTGGTAAATGTTTTTTTGAACCCTCTCCAGTTTAATAACATTCTTCCTATAACAGGACAACCAGAACTGCACACAGTACTCCAGAAGAGGCCTCACTAACATCACGTATAACCTGAACATGACGTCCCAACTCCTAAACTCAAAGGTCTGACTAACGAAGGCAAGGATGCTAAATGCCTTTTTAATCGCTCTGTCTATCTGTGAAGCAAATTTTAAAGAATTATGTACCTGAATCCCTCTTCTACAATACTACCCAGGGCTCTATCAATTATGTAAGTCTTGCCCTTGTGTTTTACCACAATGCAATACCTCACATTTATCCAAATTAAACTCCATCTGCCAGTCTTCAGTCCATTGACCCAATTGATCAAGATCTCTTTGTAATCTGAGGTAATCTTATTCACTGTCCACTGTACCAGAAACTTTGGTGTCATCCTCAAGCTTAATAAACATGCCTCCTATATTCTCGTTCAAAACATTTATATAAATGACAAATATAAATGGACCCAGTTCTGATCCCTGTGGAACACCACTGGTCATAGGCCTCCAGTTCAAAAATCAACCCTGCACCATCAACCTCTTTCTCCTACCATAAAGCAACACTTCCAAATAAATCTACATTTTGCTAAGTGAGTATTAATTCTTCCTCAAATATATTTTTCCACCTCCCCTGCCCCCACATAAGGTAAATTGACTGTCAGTAATTGCTGGATTGATATTTACAATCTTTTTGCAATTCTCCAATCTTTCAGCACCACCCCTGAATTCAGGCAACATTGAAAGGTAATGGCCAATGCCCCTGCAATTTCTGTTCTCTCTTCTTTCAGTATCATTGGATTCATTTTATCCATTTTAAATGCCTATCAACTTGAAGTATCAATAGTTTTGTGGCTACTTTTAGTGAAACCAGTTTGCTATCCTTGATTAGGAAAGATTTGGGCAGCACAGTGGCTCAGTGGTTAGCACTGCTGCCTCACAGCGCCAGGGACCTGGGTTCAATTCCACCCTCGGGCAACTGTCTGTGTGGAGTTTGCACATTCTCCCCGTGTTTGTGTGGGTTTCCTCCTGCCATCCAAAAATGTGCAGGATTGGCTCTGCTAAACTGCCCTGTAGTGTCAAGGGATGTGCAGGTTAGGTGAGTTAGTTATGGGAAATGCAGTTTTATGAGGATAGGGTGGGTCTGATACTGCTGAGAGGGTTGATGTGGACTCACTGGGCCGGATGGCCTGCTTCCACACTATAGGGGTTCTATGACAAAGTAGGAGCTATGAAATCCAAGGCAATTGGCAACCTGGATCCAAAATTGGCTTGGAAGTTGAAAACGTGATAGTGGAGGGATCTTTTTGTGATTGGAAGCCTGTGACTAGCAGTGTACCACAGTGATTGGTGCTGGGACACTTTTTGTTTGTTATATACATTAAAAACTTGGATGTGAATGTAGACGGTATAATTAGTAACTTTGCAGAAGACACAAAACTTGGCTTTGCTACTGACAGTAGAGAGGATGGGTTTGAGCTATAGTCTGATATTGATCAGCTGGTAAATTGGGCAAAACAATGGCAGATGGAATTTAATCCTGATAAGTGTGAGGTGATGCATTTTGGGAGGTCGAACAAGGGAAGGATTTACACAACAGGTGATACTTCTCTAAAGAATACTGAGGAACAAAGTGTACTGGTCCATAGATTCCTGAATGTGACAGCGCAGGTATACAGGGTGGTAAAGAAGGCATACGGGATGCTTGACTTCATCAGCCAGGGTGTAGACTGTAGGAACAAGGAAGTCTTGTTACAACGTTATAGTATATTGGTTCGGTCAGAGATGGAATACTATGTGACGTTCTGGTTCACCATGCTATCAGAAGGATGTGTTGCCCTGGAGAGGAAACAAAGGACATTCACCAGCATGTTGCTTAGAATGAAAAGTCTCAGTCATGAGGAGAGATTCATTGGGCTGAGTTTGATTTGCGAAAAAAGAAATCACCCAGAGGGTGGTAAATAAATGGAAAACACTGTCTGAGAGGGTGATTAAAACAGGTACTCTCACAACATCTAAGAAGTATCTGGATGAGCACTTAAAATACCAGGGCATAGTAGGCTATGGACTAAATATAGGTAAAAGGGATTAATGTAATTTGATCTTTGTTGGTTAGCATGGATATGGTGGACCAAAGGGTCTGTTTCTAAACTGTATGACTGAAACTAAAATCAAATTCACAAAGTCTCCTGATTAGATTTGAATTGAATTCTCTGGATTCATGGTCTAGGGTCATAACCATCATATTAATGGATGAGAAAACAAGTTATTGAAACTGTTTAAGTAAGTGAAGAGAAACGAAGTGAGAGAAGGAAAGAATGCTTCAAGATGAGAAAAGGGGTATAAGGATTGAATCATTTGAGATCTAATCTTTAGTGAAAAATGACTTAAATAATTGTTTGCAAAAGTTAGAAGCGATAAATACAAAGAGAAGTTTCTCTCACAGAAGTGTCGAAAGAACTGGAATTTAAGTTGATAACAGTCCATATGTGAATGCATTCAGTGGAACATGACAGGAATGGGTAGATTTAATTGAAATTAATGGATTTGAGTGGTTGCATCCTTGATTATATTCAACTTGAGCACATAATTGAGACTGATTGCTCCAGTGCAATGTGGCGGAAGAGCATCAGGGTCATATATGCTACATTTTGAATAGGATGTAAACCAGATAAGTAGCACCCAAGATCCTATGCTGGTATTCAAAGATGAGCAGGGAGTTTTCACTGTCCTACTTTATAGCATCAGAACTGTTTTACAGCTCATCAAAGTTTGATATTTGAATAGTTTCTGCTGCAATTAACCACAAAACAACAAAGGCTGCATTTGCAGAGTGCAGCAATATGAATATTGTACATGTTTTCATTCCTTTTCTTCTTCATTCCTTTTTCCCTCAATGTTATCTATCCACCTTCTCCATATATCCATAAGATTTAGGAGTGGAATTAGGCCGTTTGGCCCATCGAATCTGCCCCATCATTTGATCATTGCTGATATTTTTCTCAACTCCACACCCTAGCCTTCTCCTGTAATCCTTGATCCCCTTACTAATCAAAGAACCTAGGCGAAAGTGAGGACTGCAGATGCTGGAAATGAGAGTCAAGATTAGAGCGGTGCTGGAAATGAACAGCAGATCAGGCACCTCATAGTTCAGGAATCCTGCACCGCCCGATTCTATCTCCGTCCCAAGATCCACAAGCCTAACTGCCCCAGCTGACCCAATGTCTCAATCTTCCTCCAGACTGTCCTATCTCCCCTAGTTCAGGAACTCCCCACATACGTTTGGGACACCATCCACGCCCTCCAACTCCTCCAAAACTTCCGTTTCCCCCGCCCCCAATGCCTCATCTGCACCATGGACATCCAATCCCTCTACACCTCCATCTGCCATGACCAGGGCTTCCAAGCCCTCCATTTCCTCCTCTCCCGACGTCCCCACCAGCACCCTTCCACTGATACTCTCATTCATTTGAATGAACTGATCCTTATCCTCAACAATTTCTCTTTCGAATCCTCCCACTTCCTTCAGACGAAAGGGATAGCCATGCGCACCCGTATGGGCCCCAGCTATGCCTGTCTCTTTGTCGGCTACATAGAACAGTCCATCTTCCGTAGTTACACCAGCACCACTCCCCACCTTTTCCTCCGCTACATTGATGACTGCATCGGTACCACCTCGTGCTCCCAAGAGGAGGTTGAGCAGTTCATCAACTTCACCAACACATTCCACCCCGACCTTAAATTCACATGGATCATCTGTGACACCTCCCGCCCCTTCCTAGACCTCTCCATCTCCATTAACAGTGACCGACTCAATGCCAACATTTTTTACAAACCCACTGACTCCCACAGCTACCTGGATGACACCTCTTCCCACCCTACCTCCTGCAAAAATGCTATCCCATATTCCCAATTCCTCCACCTCTGCCGTATCTGCTCCCAGGAGGACCAGTTCCATATAGAAAATACCAGATGGCCTCCTTCTTTAAAGACCATAATTTCCCCTCCCACGTTGTTGAAGATACCCTCCAATGCATCTCATCTACATCCCGCACCTCTGCCCACAAACCTCCCTATCCCTACCTCTGCCCCTATCCCTCCAACCATAACAAGGACAGAACTCCTCTGGTCCTCACCTTCCATCCCACCAACCTCCGCATAAATCACATCATCAGCCGATATTTCCGCCACCTTCAAACGAACCCCACCACCAGAGATATATTTCCCTCCCCACTCCTATCCGCTTTTCGCAACGACTGTTCCATCCGTGATTACCTGGTCAGGTCCACACCCCCCCAACAATAGGCAATAAACAATAGACAATAGGTGCAGGAGTAGGCCATTCTGCCCTTCGAGCCTGCACCACCATTCAATATGATCATGGCTGATCATCCTTAATCAGTATCCTGTTCCTGCCTTATCTCCATAATCCTTGATTCCACTATCCTTGAGAGCTCAATCCAACTCTTTCTTAAATGAATCCAAAGACTGGGCCTCCACTGCCCTCTGGAGCAGAGCATTCCACACAGCCACCACTCTCTGGGTGAAGAAGTTTCTCCTCATCTCTGTCCTAAATGGTCTACCCCGTATTTTTAAGCTGTGTCCTCTGGTTCGGCACTCACCTATCAGCGGAAACATGTTTCTTGCCTCCAGAGTGTCCAATCCTTTAATAATCTTATATGTCTCAATCAGATCCCCTCTCAGTCTTCTAAACTCAAGGGTATACAAGCCCAGTCGCTCCAGTCTTTCAGCGTAAGGTAGTTCCACCATTCCAGGAATTGACCTCATGAACCTATGCTGCACTCCCTCAATAGCCAGAAAGTCTTTCTTCAAATTTGGAGACCAGAACTGCACACAGTACTCCGGGTGTGGTCACACCAGGGCCCTGTACAGCTGCAGAAGAACCTCTTTGCTTCTATACCCAATCCCTCTTGTTATGAAGGCCAGCATGCTATTAGCCTTCTTCACTATCTGCTGTAACCTGCATGCTTACCTTCATTGACTGGTGTACAAGAACACCCAGATCTCTTTGTACTGCCCCTTTACCTAAATTGATTCCATTTAAGTAGTAATCTGCCTTCCTGTTCTTGCCACCAAAGTGGATAACCATACATTTATCCACATTAAATTACATCTGCCATGCATCTGACCACTCACCTAACCTGTCCAGGGATCAGGAGATTAACCCTGTAATCTCCTAACATCCTCCTCACATTTCACCCTGCCACCCAGCTTAGTATCATCAGCAAATTTACTAATGTTATTACTAATACCATCTTCTATATCATTAATATATATTGTAAAAAGCTGCAGTCCCAGCACTGATCCCTGCATTACCCCACTGGTCACTGCCTGCCATTCCAAAAGGGAGCCGTTTATCACTACTCTTTGTTTCCTATCAGCCAACCAACTTTCAATCCAAGTTAGTACTTTGCCCCCAATACTATGCACCCTAAATTTGCTCACTAACCTCTTATGTGGGACTTTGTCAAAAGCTTTCTGAAAGTCCAGGTACACTACATCTACTGGATCCCCCTCGTCCATCTTCAGAGTTACATCCTCAAAAAAATTCCAGAAGATTAGTCAAGCATGATTTCCTCTTCATAAATCCATGCTGTCTCTGACCTATTCTTTTACTACTATCCAGATGTGTCATAATTTCAAGCTTTATAATAGACTCCAGCATCTTTCCCACCATTGAGGTCAGACTAACTGGTCTATAATTTCCTGCTTTCTCTCTCCCACCTTTCTTAAAAAGTGGTACAACATTACCCACCCTCCAATCCGCAGGAACTGATCCCGAATCTATCGAACTCTGGAAAATAATCACCAACACATCCACGATTTCTCGAGCCACCTCCTTCAGTACCCTGGGATGTAGACCATCAGGTCCCGGGGACTTATCAACCTTCAGACCTAACAGTCTCTCCAACACCAATTCCTGGCAAATATAAATTCCCTTCAGTTCAGGTCCTTCAGCCACTATTACCTCAGGGAGATTGCTCGTGTCTTCCCCAGTGAACACAGATCTAAAGTACCAATTCAAGTCTTCTGCCATTTCTTTGTTCCCCGTAATATATTCCCCTGTTTCTGTCTTCAAGGGCCCAATTTTAGTCTTAACCATTTTTTTGCCTTTCACATACCTAAAAAAAGCTTTTACTATCCTCCTTTATATTTTTGGCCAGTTTACCTACGTACCTCATTTTTTCTCTGCGTAAAAGCTTCCCAGTGCTCCGTTTTCCCACTTATCTTTGCTATTTATGCTTTTTCTCTTTTAACTTTATATGTTTCTTAACTTCCCTCGTCAGCCACGGCCACCCATGCCTCCTCCTAGGATCTTTCTTCCTTTTTGGAATGAACTGATCCTGCATCTTCTGCATTATACACAGAAATATCAGCCATTGCTCCTCCACTGTCATCCCTGAACTTTGTCCAGCTCCTCCCCCATAGCTCCATAGTTCCCTTTATTCAACTGAAATATTGTCACTTCCGATTGTACCCTCTCCTTCTCAAATTGCAGATTGAAGCTTATTGTATTATGGTCACTACTTCCCAATGGCTCCTTTACTTCGAGGTCCCTGATCAATTCTGGTTCGTTGCACAACACCAGATCCAGAATTGCCTTCTCCCTGGTCGGCTCCAGCACCAGCTGTTCTAAGAATCCATCTCGGAGGAACTCCACAAAGTCTCTTTCTTGAGGTCCAATACCATCCTGATTCTCCCAGTCTACCTGTATGTTGAAATCCCCCATAACAACTGTAGTATCATCTTTGCGACAGGCCAATTTCAGCTCCTGATTCAACTTACATCCAACATCCATACTACTGTTGGAGGGCCTGTAGATAACTCCCAAGATGGTCTTTTTACCCTTAGAATTTCTCAGCTCTATACATACTGACTCTACATCCCCTGATTCTAGATCCCCCCACGCAAGGGACTGAATATTATCCCTTACCAACATGGCCACCCCACCCCCTCTGCCCATCAGTCTGTCCTTACGATAGCACATGTAGCTTTGAATATTCATTTCCCAGGCCCTGTCCACTTGAAGCCATGTCTCAGTTATCCCCACAATATCGTATCTGCCAATTTCCAAAAGAGCCTCAAGCTCATCCATCTTATTTCTGATGCTTCGTGCATTCATATATAGTATTTATAATTTGTTACTGCCCTCACCCTTCCCATCAACTCCTATTTCACTCAACCTTACAGCATGATCCCTTTTTGAGTTTTCTGCCTCATTGATACAGTTGTCTTTCTTGATTTCTCTTTTTCTAACTTTCCCTTCAATTTCCTTCTTAAACATCCAGTCTGTCCCCTCCCCCCACTACTTAGTTTAAATGCAGCTGTGTTGCAGTAGCAAACCTGCCTGCCAGAATACTGGTCCCCAACCTATTAAGGTGCAAACCGTCTCTCTTGTAGAATTTATGCTTACCACAAAACATACCCCAGTGATACAAGAATTTAAATCCTTGCTTCCTGTAGCAGTTCCCCAACCACACGTTCAAGTCCATTATCTCCCTGTTTCTGGCCTCACCAGCCCGAGGAACTGGAAGCAAACCGGAGATAAACACCTTGGATGTCCTGCTTTTCAGCATTCTTCCTAGTTCTCCGAAGTCCCGCTGTAGTATGTTCCTCCTCTTCTTCCCAACATCATTTGTGCCGACATGTACCACCACCTCTGGCCCTTCACCTTCGTCCTTGAGGATGTCCTGCACTCTGTCTGTGATGTCTTTAACCCTGGCACCAGGAAGGCAACACACCATCCTTAAGTCCCACCTGCTGCCACAAAAATCCCGGTCAGTTCCTCTCACTATGGAGTCCCCTATTACCACGGCTCTGTGCGATGTCCGACTCTTCCGCTCTGTCTCCACGCCAATTTTTGATTGACAGATCTGGCCGCTTCACGGACTGGCAGTGTCATCTGTCTCTACTGTTTCCAAAAGGTTCAACTTGTTCCTGACAGGTACTTCCCCTGGGGTCTCTTGCACCTATCTCCTCTCTGCCTTCCTCATCGTCTGCTCTCTTCTGGTATGGTCGGTGTAATAACCTCGCTGAAGGTCCTGTCCAGAAAGATCTCATTCTCTCGGATGAGCCTAAGGTCCTCGAGTTCTTTCTTCAGTGCTGCAGTATGCTCTGTCAGTAGCTGAACGTGCACACACTTTCCACACTTATACAAGCCAGACACACCAGAGTTGTTGACCTCCCACATCAAGCATGTAGCACACTGAACCAGCTGGGCAGTCATGTCTTCACCCTCTTCAACTGTGGCGTAATCACTTCACTCAACCTCTTTGTCAAAGACTCCTGAGCTAAAGCTTCACTCTTCAATCCACAGGAGCTTCCCACCCTCCCGTCCTGACACCTTCCTCTGCCACTGCAGGAATTGCAAATCCTGCGCCCACACCTCCCCCCCTCACCTCCATCCAAGGCCCCAAAGGAGCCTTCCACATCCATCAAAATTTCACCTGCACATCCACCAATGTCATTTATTATATCCGTTGCTCCCAATGCGGTCTCCTCTACACTGGGGAGACTGGACGCCTTCTTGCAGACCGCTTCAGGGAACACTTCCGGGACACCCGCACCAATCAACCCCACCACCCCGTGGCCGAACATTTCAACTCCACCTCCCACTCTGCCGAGAACATGCAGGTTCTGGGCCTCCTGCACCGCCGCTCCCTCACCACCTGACGCCTGGAGGAAGAACACCTCATCTTCCACCTCAGAACTCTTCAACCCCAGGGCATCAATGTGGACTTCACTAGTTTCCTCATTTCCGCTCCCTCCACCTTATCCCAGTTCCAAAATTCCAGCTCAGCACCATCCTCATGATCTGTCCCACCTTTCAATCTTCCTTCCCACCTATCCATTCCACCCTCGTCTCCAACCTATCACCTTTACCCCTTCCTCCATCCACCTATTGCACTCCCAGCTACCTTCTCCCCAGCCCCACCCCCTCCAATTTATCTCCCCACCCCTGAGGCTTGCAACCTCATTCCTGATGAAGGGCTCCTGCCCGAAATATCAATTTCCTTGCTCCTCGGATGCTGCCTGACCTGCTGTGCATTTCTAGCTCCACTCTAATTGTGACTCTAATCAAAGAACATATCCATCTCTGTCCTAAATACACTCAATAACTTAACCTCCACAGCCTCCTGCAGCAGACAGTTCCACAAATTCACCACTATCTGGCTGAAGAAATTCCCCCTCATCTCAGTTCTAAAGAGTGTCCCTTTACTCTGATGCTGTGCCTGAGAGTTCTAGCCTCTTCTACTGGTGGAAGCAGTCCATGTCTAATCTATATAGGTCTCTCAGTATTTTGAAAATTTCAGTGAGATTCCCTCTATTCCTTCTAAACTCCATTAAGTACAAAACCAGTGTCCTTGACTGCTCCTGTTATGACAAGCCCTTCATACCTGCGGTCATTCTTATAAACAACCTCTGGAACCCCTCCAAGGCCAGCAAATCCACTCTTAGATACGGGGCCCAAAACTGCTCACAATATTCCAAATACAGTCTGACCAGAGCTGAAAAATGTGTTGCTGGAAAAGCGCAGCAGGTCAGGCAGCATCCAAGGGGCAGGAGAAACCTAGGCGGAAGATGAGGCGCTCCTCCTCCAGGCGCGTGTTGCCATGGTCTGGCAATGGAGGAGGCCAAGGACCTGCATGTCCTTGGCGGAGTGAGAGGGGGTGTTAAAGTGTTCAGCCACGGGGCGGTTGTGTTGGTTTGTGCGGGTGTCCCAGACGTGTTCTCTGAAACGTTCCACAAGTAGGCGGCCTGTCTCCCCAATGTACATTAGGGACACAGGCCACCTACTTGCGGAACGTTTCAGAGAACACCTCTGGGACACCCACACCAACCAACCTAATCGCCCGGTGGCTGAACACTTTAACACCCCCTCCCGCTCTGCCAAGGACATGCAGGTCCTTGGCCTCCTCCATCGCCAGACCATGGCAACATGACGCCTGGAGGAAGAGCGCCTCATCTTCTGCCTAGGAACCCTCCAACCACAAGGGATGAGCTCAAGATTTCTCCAGTTTCCTCATTTCCCTCCCCCCCACCCTGTCTCAGTCCCAACCCTCGAACTCAGCACCACCTTCCTAACCTGCAATCTTCTTCCTGACCTCTCCGCCCCCCACCCCCACTCCGGCCTATCACCCTCACCTTAACCTCCTTCCACCTATTGCATTTCCAACTCCCCTCCCCCAAGTCCCTCCTCCCTACCTTTTATCTTAGCCTGCTGGACAAACTTTCCTCATTCCTGAATAAGGGCTCATGCCCGAAACGTTGATTCTCCTGCTCCTTGGATGCTGCCTGACCTGCTGCGCTTTTCCAGCAACACATTTTTCAGCTCTGATCTCCAGCATCTGCAGTCCTCACTTTCTCACAGTCTGACCAGAGCCTTACACATCCTCAGCAGTGCATCTCTGCTATTGTACCCTCTTGAAATAAATACTAGTATTGCATTTACCTTCCTAACTACCAACGTAACCTGCATGTTAACCTTAAGAGAATCCTGAATAAGGATTCCTAAGTCCCTTTGTGCTTCTGATTTCTGAATTGTGCTTTCCTCTTCTAGAAAATAATTTATGCATCTATTCTTGCTACCAAAGTGCATAACCTCATACTTTCACACATTGTATTTCATCTGCCACTTCCATCTGCCATATCACCCAGTCTCACCTACCTACCTTCTCAATCTTGTCTCTCAATTGCCAAACCATCTTCTCAACAACATCAAAAACATGTTGATTAAAGAGATTCAGGAGTCAGACAATATAATCTGTCTGAGGATTTGATACAGTGGTATCAGCATAACTTATGAATCAATAAAAATTGTGCATAATAATAAAGGTAACCAGCAACCTAGCTCAGATGGCTCCTACCTCCCACTAACTGTAGTGGCTACAGATGGTTCATGATTCTTATTCTACTTATGTTTCCTTCAAATGTGTGCAACAAAACTTCTCTGAATCTGTTTGTTTTATTCCCTGTAGCCAGGAATCTTCCTGTGTTGCTGTTGTGATCTTGTTATCTGCTTGTTAATACAAAGATTAACTCATCAATTTTGATCACAAACCAGCAAATCTCAACATACAGACAACCAAGCCATGTACACAGTTCTAATTGACTCAAACCAGGCACCCTATGTTCTCTCAGACATCAAAATTTAAGTCTTCAGTTGTTAGTTAGTCATGAAAGCAGAATTCAAAAGGAAATTCATAATTCATAAAATATGAACAAATGCTTCATTTTTCCATGCTGGAAATTTCTGCTCGTTCAATTTTGAATGGCAGACAAGTTAGTTCACTTACAGTGGAAGGAGCGAGAGAGGTGACGACAACATAGAATTTGGCGTCATCAACGGATATCTGGAAGCTGACCCATTTTTTTTGGACACTGCTGCCAAAAACTAGTATTTAAGTGAGAAGTAGAAAGGGTACATCACAGAAAATACTAGTGGGAGCAGGAAGCGAAGCCATTGACTCTGAGCTTACAACTGGATGGATTTGTTTCAAAAAAGTTGTAAGAAGAAACGGGGAACTATAGACCTGTGAGTCTGACTTCAGCTGTGGGTGAATTGTTAGAGATTATTATAAAGGATATGCACAATGTGAATTATGCACAATTAGAGAGGCAAAAATTGATTAGGGATAGTCAAAGTGGTTTTGTTCAAGGAAAATCGTTTCTCACAAACCTGATTGAGTTTTTTTGAGGAAGGTACCAAAAAGATTCATAATGGCAGTACATTAGAAGTTGTTTATTTGGATTTTAATAAAGCCTTTGTCATGGTAGACCAATTAGTAAACTTAGGTCACATGGGATTCAGGGTGAGTTTACCAGTTGGGTACATAATTGGTTGAATGGCAGGAGACAGAGTGTAATAATGGAGGGTTACTTTTTGGACTGGAGACCTATCACCAAGGATCGGTTCTGAGTCCTCTTTTATTCTGTCATTTAAATAAATGATTTGGATGAGAATATAGAAGGCATGGTTAGTAAATTAGTGGATGAAACCAAAGTTGGTGGCATAATAGCCAGTGAAGGAGGATTTCTAAGTTTACAAAGGAATCTTCATCAAATGGGTGAATGAGATGAAAAATTACAAATGGAGTTCAATCCAGATAAATGTGAGGTATTGTATCTTGGTATTCCATATTTTGCACAATAGCTTACCATGTGGAACCTTATCAAACACCGTACTGAAATCCATATACACCACATCAACCACTTTACCTTCATTCATCTGTTTTGACACCTTCTTGAAGAACTCAGTAAGGTTAGTGAGGCACGACCTACCCTTCACAAAACCATGTTGACTACCCCTAATCAAATTATTCCTTTCCAGATGATTATAAATCCTATCTCTTATAACCTTTTCCAACACCTTAC
Source organism: Chiloscyllium punctatum (assembly GCF_047496795.1). Taxonomy (NCBI): domain Eukaryota; kingdom Metazoa; phylum Chordata; class Chondrichthyes; order Orectolobiformes; family Hemiscylliidae; genus Chiloscyllium; species Chiloscyllium punctatum. The sequence goes on from NC_092749.1 coordinate 1,975,986, forward strand.
CCACAACGAAGTAAGGCTCACTGGTCTATTATTACCTGGTTGTCTCGACTCCCCTTCTTAAACAAGGGAACAACATTTGCTATCCTCCAGTCTTCTGGCACTACTCCTGTCTACAATGATGACATAAAGATCAAAGCCAAAGACTAGGCAATCTCCTCCCTGGCTTCCCAGAGAATCTGAGGATAAATTCCATTCAGTCCAGGGGTCTTATCTGTTTTCAGATCTTCCAAAATTGCTAAAACCTCTTATTTGTCAACCATAATCCCATCTATTCTAGTAGCCTGTATCTCCATATTCTCACTAACATTGCCCTTTCCAATGTGAATACTGACGAAAAATATTAATTAAGTGCTCCCCCTTTGTCCTCAGATTCCATACACAACTTCCCACTACAATCTTTGATTGGCCCTAGTCTTACTCTAGTCATTCTTTTATTCCTGATATACCTATAGAAGGCCTTAGGATTTTCTTTAATCCTATCGGCCAACAACTTCTCATGTCCCCTCTTGGCTCTTCTTAGCCCTCTCTTTAGATCTTTTCTGGCTGACGTCTAACTCTCAAGCCCCCTAACTGAGCCCTCACGCCTCACCCTCACATAAGCCTTCTTCTTCCACTTGACAAGAGCTTCAACTTCTTTAGTAAACCATGGCTCCCTCTCTCGACAATTTCCTCCCTGCCTGATGGGTATATACTTATCAAGGACCCGCAGTATCTGTTCCTTGAATAAGCTCCACATTTCAAGTGTGTCTATCCCCTGTAGTTTCTTGCCCCATCCTATGCATCCTAAATTTTGCCAAATCACATCATAATTGCCTTTCCCCCAGTTACACCTCTTTCCCTGCGGTATATACCTATCTCTGCCCATTGCTATTGTAAACATAACCGAATTGTGGTCACTATCACCAAATTACTCACCTGCCTCCAAATCTAACACCTGACCGGGTTCATTCCCCAGTACCAAATCCAAAATGGCATCTCCCTTTGTTGCCCTGGCTACATACCTTGTCAGAAAACACTCCTTCACACATTGAACAAAAACTGACCCATCTAAACTACTTGAACTATCTTTCTCCCAGGCAGTACTGTGGAAGTTAAAGTCCCCCATAAAAACTACTCTGTTACTATCGCTCCTATTGAGAATCATCTTTGCTATCCCATCCTCTACATCCCTAGAACAATTCAGAGGCTGAATGAAAACTCCCAACAGGGTGACCTCTCCTTTTCTGTTTCTAACCTCAGCCCAAAGTACCTCAGTGGATGAGTCCTCAAACGTTATCTCAGCTACTGGAATACTACCCTTGATTAACAATGCCACACCACAGCCCCTTCCCCCCGCCCCCTCCCCCCCACCACTACACACACATACACACACTGTTTACCCTTTTCTCTGTTCTTGCTGAAATACCTGAATCCCGGAATCTGCAGCAACCATTCCTGTCCCTCCTCTAGCCATGTCTCTGAAATGGCCACAACATCGAAATCTCAGATACCAACCCAGGCTGCAAGTTCACCCACCTTATTCCAGGTGCTCCTGGCATTGAAGTACACACATTTCACACCAACATCCTGATTGCTGGTGCCCTCTCATGACCTTGTAAACCTTCCCTGACCTCACTACCCTCAACCTCCTACACTAGAACTACAATTCAGATTCCCATCCCCCTGCTGCATTAGTTTAAACTGTCCCAAAGCGCATTAGCAAATTTCCCCCCAGGTACTCCTCTGAATCATGTAAAGACCATCCAGTTTGTAGAGGTCCTTCCTTCTCCAGAAATAGCTCCAATTATCTAAGACCTCCCAACTCCTATAGTCAATGGACTGACCAATAAAGGCAAGCATACCAAAGGCAAGCTATCCTCCAGTCTCCTGGCACTATTCCTGTTGACAATGATAATATAAAGACCAAAGCCAAAGGCTCGGCAATCTCCTCCCTGACTTTTCAGAGAATCCAAGGATAAATCCCATCCTATCCAGGGGACTTACCTATTTTCATACTTCTCAGAATTGCTAACACATCCTCCTTGTGAACCTCAATCCCATCTATTCTCGTCACCTGTATCTCCATATTCCCCTCGACAACATTGTCTTTTTCCAGTGTGGATACTGACGAAAAATATTCATTTAGCGCTTCCCCTGTCTCCTCTGACTCCACGCACAACCTCCCACTACTATGCTTGATTGGCCCTAATCTTAATCTAGTCATTCTTTTATTCCCGATATACGGATAGAAAGCCTTGGGGTTTCCTTGACCCTATCACCAACAACTTCTCATGTCCCATCCTGTCTTTATGTCTTTCCTGGCTAACTTGTACCTCTCAAATGCCTGAACTGAGCCATCACATCTCATCCTAACTTAAGCCTTCTTCTTCCTCTTGACAAGAGATTCAACTTCCTTAGTAAACCACGGCTCCCGGGCTCAACAGCTTCCTTCCTGCCTGATTGGTACTTACTAATCAAAGACTCACAGTAGCTGGTTCTTGAATAATTTTCACATTTCTATTGTGCCCATCCCATGCAGTTCTCTTCCCCATCGTAACTCTTGCCTAATTGCATCGTAATTGCCTTTTCCCCAACTGCAACTCGTGGCCTGTGGTATATACCTATCCCTTTCCATCACTAAAGTAAACATAATGAAGTTGTGGTCACTATGCCAAAGTGCTCATCTACCTCCAAGCCTAACACCTGGCCGGGTTTATTACCCAGTACCAAATCTAACGTGGCCTCGCCTTTATTGGACAAAAACTGAACTATAGCATTCTCAGTCAATATCTGGAAAGTTAAAGTCTTCCATAACAACTACCCTGTCACTCTCTCTCCTATTGAGGATTATCTTTGCTATCCATTCCTGTACATCTCTGGAACTGTTCGGGGGCCTATAGAAAACCCCAGCAAGGTGACCTCTCCTTTCCTGTTTCTAATCTCAGCCCACATACCTCAATAGACCAAGTCCTCAAACATCCTGTCTGTAACAGTAATTATGTCTTTGACCGACAATGCCACACTCCCCCCCCCCCCCAACCATTTTCTCTGTTCTTACTGAAACATCTAAATCCCAGAACCTGCAATAACCATTCCTGTCCCTTCTCTACCTATGTCTCCAAAATGGCCACAACGTCGAAATCCCAGGTATCATCAATCAAGTCAAAGGATGCAGACACATCAAGAAAGCTGAGGAATGATAGTAATCCCAAAAATTATCTAAACAAAGTCAGAAGTCCAACATGTTTTATTGAATTCACAAGCCTTACACAGCCTTAGAATTAGAGGGGGTAAATTCAGAACAGAAATGCGGAGACATTTCTTCAGCCAGAGAGTGGTGGGCCTGTGGAATTCATTGCCGCGGAGTGCAGTGGAGGCTGGGACGCTAAATGTTTTCAAGGCAGAGATTGATAAATTCTTGATGTCACAAGGAATTCAGGGCTACAGGGAGAATGCGGGTAAGTGGAGTTGAAATGCCCATCAGCCATGATTGAATGGCGGAGTGGACTCGACGGGCCGAATGGCCTTACTTCCACTCCTATGTCTTATGATCTTATGGCCTTTTGGAGAGCTGCTCCTTTGGCAGGTAAAGTGGAAGGTGGAGGCGCTTCCCTCGTCTTCACCTGATGAAGGAGCAGCGCTCAGAAAGCTTGTGATTTCAAATAAGCATGTTGGACTATAACCTGGTGTCATGTGACTTCTGTCTTTGTCCACTCTGGTCCAAAGATTATGTGGAGTCTTCAGAGTAACTTAGAATGTCATTTGCAATATGGATGAGGTTTGAATAACATCTCCTCCTGCATGCATTCTCCTCATCTCACCCATTCCCACCTCTAATTTTCTCCATATCCCTCACTGCCACCTGACCACTGTCAGCTATACCTACCCACTTTCTGCCATTAATCCCTCAATTCCACATACTCAGTCTCTCAACCTATCCCTAAATCTTACTCATTCATCTTTTCACCATAAGCCTCAGACCCTTTTGTAACAAACCACATAGAAACCAATGACTTAGAAACATAGAATTTTACTTTTTTTAAAAGCGGTATGAATTTCCCAATGACTACCAGAACCTTCCAAAGGATAATATTTTACATTTATTTTTCACATATTATGATAACTAACAAATAAAAATCCCAACATAGATCAAATGTTACTAAACACACAATGAGTACATAATTTTTTTTAAAAGCACCTTTATATTAACTAATTACCTCAATCGAAATATCCCAATCAACACATTTTACTTTGCGCCATGCTCCTAGTAGATGGATAGAAATATAAGATTAAATCTCAAGGCACTGCAAGCTTCCATTGGGCTGATTGTTCCCTGCCTCACCAGGCTGAATAATAAGTATTTCTGAAGAAAGAAATATGAAGCCTAAGTGTTTGGTCTTCATTTGTTGAGACAAATGCAAGAATGCCAAATTTGACATTGCAATTATTTGTTTTATGGGGAAAAGGGGTGCTCATTAGTTGGGAAGCTGAGTCTGGTTGACTGAGGTTTCGCCCTGGAGAAAATAGTGCAGATGTATAAGATCCAGAAGCTCCAGAACAATTCAAAAAAGGGGCAGTGGTTGAAAATATTTATTTTTGCTGAGAAAATTTCCCTGTGTGTAAATATATACTGTTCTTACAAAGGATAAATGAGCATGTTATGAACTTTTTTGGATGACTTTAAATAGTTGTTAGTGTAGTTTCAGCACACTTGGGGCTGTTCATAAGTTGTTGTCCAATTCTGGAATCACATCTGGCAGTAGTTGGTTTGCTTTAGATTTTGTGTGTGCAGGCTGGTTGAGTCCTATTACAGACAACCAGAGGCACATGCTGTTGGATTCAGTCAAACAGTCATTGGGATATACAGTGTAGCATCATAGCCGCACCGTGATTCATATGCAATATTGATGAATTGTGCAGTAGGCAGAGGGTCTTTTTGGATGGCCATGGTATCCTGTGAGCCCTGTAAATATGTCTGCTTAACTAGATATTCAGAATTTTGAAATACTTTGCATTTCCGGGGTAATTTGAAGTAGTTCAGACCTATTTCAGATCAAAAAGTGGCAGACTGTGTCCCAGCTGTGTGTTTAATGCAATAGACAGCAATAATTATATCATCAACACAGAATAGCTTTAATATGCTTTAATTTTCAATAAAGCTTGCAAGATGAGCAAATGGCTATGGCATTAATGACAGGATAATTATAAGGCCAGTCAATATCAGGGAGACAGTTAGTCTCAATGTGTTGACCAGTGAAGATAGGTGGAGTTGTGGACAGTGAGGAGGGCTGTTGTCGGCTGCAGAAGGACTTAGATATGATGCAGAGCTGGGCTGAGGAGTGGCAGATGGAGTTCAACCCTGCCAAGTGTGAAGTTGTCCATTTTGGAAGAACAAATAAGAATGCGGAATACAGGGTTAATGGTAGGGTTCTTGGTCAGGTGGAGGAACAGAGGGATCTTGGGGTCTATGTACATAGATCTTTGAAGGTTGCCACTCAGGTGGATAGAGTTTGTAAGAAGGCCTATGGAGTATTATCGTTCATTAGCAGAGGGATTGAATTCAAGAGTCGTGAGGTGATGTTGCAGCTGTACAGGACTTTGGTTAGGCCACATTTGGAGTACTGTGTGCAGTTCTGGTCGCCTCACTTTAGGAAAGATGTGGAAGCTTTGGAGAGGGTGCAGAGAAGATTTACCAGGATGTTGCCTGGAATGGAGAGTAGGTCATACGAGGATAGGTTGAGAGTTCTCGGCCTTTTCTCGTTGGAACGGCGAAGGATGAGGGGTGACTTGATAGAGGTTTATAAGATGATCAGAGGAATAGATAGAGTAGACAGTCAGAAACTTTTTCCCCGGGTACAACAGAGTGTTACAAGGGGACATAAATTTAAGGTGAAGGGTGGAAGGTATAGGGGAGATGTCAGGGGTGGGTTCTTCACCCAGAGAGTGGTGGGGGCATGGAATGCGCTGCCCGTGGGAGTGGTAGAGTCAGATTCATTGGCGACCTTTAAGCAGCATTTGGATAGGTACATGGATGGGTGCTTAATCTAGGATAGAAGTTCGGCACAACATCGTGGGCCGAAGGGCCTGTTCTGTGCTGTATTGTTCTATGTTCTATGTTCTATGAAGGTGGACTTGCAGTAGACGCAGCAAACTAGATGTACCATCATTTTCTGAAGCTGTATGCATTGAACCTATGACGTTAGCAACTCACACAGTTGACTCCACCTTTAGTGACACTAGATATACCCAAATAGAGTGTGTTGACACAGGATCCTATCATGGCATAGGTCCAGCTTTCACTAACATTTTCACTGGTTACCATGGGAAAATGCTCGAACATTGTGCATATTTCTGATTGTGAAGATTATATGTTCATTATCTTTGATTTGGCAGTTTGTAAAGATTTCCTTTTACACCATATAACAATCCATCACATGCTCAATTCATTTTTGAAATGTAACAGTCTAATATGCTCCTTTTTCTTTTTGTGCTAATTCAGAAATTGCTCAAGGGTTCTGTACTGCTGAATACTGCAAGCTTGCCTTCACTGGTTGTTCATACAGAACTCTTCAGAGGAAGAGCTGCTGCTTCTTCCAACAGCTTTGATTTCTTTATGTTGTCCATATGTGTCTCCAAAAAGCACTATACCTCTTTCTGTGTCAAGGTCTGAGAACTGCCACCTGATTTTCAATGGCTGGTTTTCTTTTCCTGTAATAGCCAGGTCACATGGGCTTGCCTGGGCAGAAATACAGTGATCTCTTGCTCCTTAATTCAGACAATTCTATTTTGTTTCCAATTAAAAGAGGTATTTTTCTTGTAAAGTCCCAAGTGCATTATATTTCCTCTATATAAACAGGTTTAATTGTCTCTGATGTTGTTTAAACTGAGCACTTCAATGTTCATTCCCTGGCAACATACCATATTCCTATTTCCTTTGTACGCAACCTGTAGATTTACTTTTTATCTTTCTATAAGGTATAGCTGTATACCGGATACCTTATCAAAGGGTCTGTTTCTGTACTGTATGACTCTGTAACTCTATGAACTCTGCTGGTTTACATTATGACCTATATAATTAGAGAACAGCTGTTGCTCTATTCACTCAATTTGTCTTTTCTAAATTTCTCTTTATTTCTAGACCACCTCCCAGTCCATCAGGCACCATCACAGCTGGTTATGGCCAGATGCAGTCTCGTTCAGTGCCAGTTTACGAGATGAAGTTCCCAGATCTTTGTGTCTACTAGCAGCAGCACAATACGGTCCAACACAAACCTTCATTGAATTGCAGAGGTTCTGGTTTCTCATCCAGTGTCATTTGCACATGGGATTGACCTAGCAGCAGAAATTGTATTAGTGCATCCTTTCAACCATTCCTTGCAGAATGTTAGCAGTCACACACAGCTATTGTTTCTACTGGTACTAGTATATCAAACATCATTTTTACAGCTTAGTAATGCTTTGTTTTGAAGACATTATCTTTCATTGCCTTGCATATGCTTGCCTGAGATCATAGACAAGTTTTACTGCAGTTTAGGGCTTCCTGTGGAAGTGTATGATCTGGCTGCTGCTGAGCATTATGATTGGTGAAATTTGAAGAAGAAATGTCTTTTAATGCAATTAACATCAATTGATGATCACAAGATAACAACAGACCCAACATTTGCTTCTCAGACATTAAACTTTAGGCCCAATCTAAGAATGTTGATTATGACCTTAACCAATTTCACTTGGCCCACAGCGCTCTTATTGATTGAGGAATGTAGTAGACTCTATGCCTGTTTAAATATACTGGCAAATCTACCTAACAAACAATGTTGGATAATCTTTTCCAATCTGTTACTCTCTTCGTGTTTCAGTTTCTTGTTCTCTCTATTAGACTGTGGCCTCCATGAATCAGTGTAGACAAAAGGTGTGGAATGACCAGACTATCATCTCACAATCACTAACCCGAAGGGGTGAGTAGAATTGGGGTGTGGAGGGACAAATCCTATGTCTTCCTATCTGTTGTTGATGCAGAATTATTTAGGACAGCTCACTTGCATTGGTCATCTGAGAAATTCCAGCAGCTCCTGTACAAAATCACTGTGGTCTTTGTTTGGAACACCTTTGGTACTGCTTGATGCTGCACGCTGTATCAACCACTTCAAACAGGAATCCCCGCTCACAGGTCAAGCTTATCTTGTGTTTCTATTTTCTGTTATTCTGTGAAGGCAAAAATGTACCAGTCTTCAGTAATGTTGTGGATTAATCTACATTTTTGACATTAATTATTGTGAATTGATCTCTAATTATGTGTGTAATGCTGACAAAAATATTACAGATGCATTTGCAGGCTACCTTTGAACTTAACTGGATGTACCAAGTAGAATTTGGCAAGTGCTAGACTTCCACCAGCAACCCTTCACTGTTCTCCTCATTCTTTGCAACTATATTTTTATTGTACATTAATGATGGAAAGCTGTTGTCTATGCTGAAGTTTTTGAAGAAGTGTTATTCATTCAGCTGTACTCTCACTTCCTCTAAAGTCTGAATACAAATCAATATTGAATCAAAAGGAAGTGTTCACAATCTCAGATTTCCTGGAATCCTGACGAACAGTATTGATGGTATACAGCTCTTGCAGGTGCACATACACAGCAAATTCATGTACATGTACATATCATAACACTATGGAAGTGTGCCCACTGAACACAGATAATGCATATGCACACCCATATGCAATCAGTGTGCATAAAGGTGCTTCACATACACATTCATATATATCCATTGTACAGATGGACATGTTTAGATGAGAAAAATCTTTCAGTCTATTTGGCAATTCAATTATTTAATTCCTTGAAACCAGATAGCCGTCATACTGCCTTTCTCCAATACTGGTAGGTAATGGGATAAATGAAGATCTGCCCAGAGGAGGATTTATGTTTGCTTCTTTCAGTCTAGTAAATTGTTTTTCTTGTTCAGTATGAGGTTTACTGTAGTGCAGACCAAATGAAGATTGGTTGGCTGCAACACATTCATTCAATCGACAAAAATGGCCTGAGTTTCTGGTGGCCTGCCATTTTAATTTTTCACCTTGTTCACCTTTCTAGCCTTGGCTTCCTGCACTGCTCCATTGAAGTTCAACACAAGCTTGAGGAACAGGACTTCATATTTCACTTTGTCATGCTCTGTACTTAAGGTTGATTTCAACAGTTTTAGACAATGATCTCTGTCCCATCCTCTTTCTTTGCATGTTTTGGTTTTAATTTTGTTTTTCTCCTATTTTTGATTTTGGAGAACAGCTATTCTGTCATTTATACATCCTCTGTACACATCTTTGCTTCCTCCCTCTGCTTTTCATCTGTGTAAAATGTATTGTGTTTTTAACTTTTCCCAGTCTGATAAAAGGTCATTGACCTAAAATGTTAACTTTGTCAATCTTTTCCATTCTCCAATAACCATACAGCCATCTCCATACCTGTTCAAGAATTGTGTTCCTCCAAACTTTTCTGTATCCAATGTTCTGTTTAATTTTTAACAGCCAGGAGAAATTGAGCTGATGATTTGATTGGGAGAATGTGAGGACTGCAGATGCTGGAGATCAGACTCAATTAGTGTGGTGTTGGAAAAGCACAGCCAGTCAGGCAGCATCCGAAGAGAGGAGAGTTAATGTTTCGGGCATATGTCCTTCATAAGGAATGTGGTGATTGAAGCTCTTCCTCATTCCTGATGAATAGCTTATGTTTGAAACATCAACTGTCCTGTTCCTCAATGCTGCCTGACCGGCTGTGCTTTTCCAGCACCACACTTGATGATTTGATTGGCCTGCCTGCTGAAATTCTAAGACCTGTGTCTGCTCCACCAGCTTAACTTTGTTTCCATTTCCCTTACAACTCACTATCTGTTAATTCTCATCAATCCAGCTCTTTCATTCTATAGATATTCAGAGATCTCAAAAATGCATGTCAGGACCCCATGGAAGTCCCACACACTGACTACAAGCTGAGGAAGTTTAAACTTTCACGTGGCAATTATCCTTAGTCTGGAACTCCCTGAAAAAGTCTCTAACACTGAGCAATGGCCAGAGACTTTCAAGGATCCTGGCTCACTTACCTGGATAGTTACCCAGGAAATGTTTGAAAGGTTATAACCAGTTCTTGTAGTGATTATAACGTGGTCAGCTAGGTGGACCTCATGGAATACAAGTTAGGCCTGACTGGGGCTATTAACCTGCTCCAATAAGGAGCCCTGACTGACAGATATAAACAGGAGTGTTAGAGGTTCTGTTCACTCTGAGAGTTGGTTCTGAGGAAATCAGACCAGTATCAAATACTATGCACGTGTAAATAAAGGGTGACTTGATGACGGGATACTGACCTCTGTGGATTTATTTCAGTGGTGATGAGAGAAAAAAATATGCTCCTGAAGAAATTTGCTTGCAACAATCGTCTTTGAATTGGAGTAAGCATTTCTGACATCATGCCATTATGCAGAAAGCATGACTCGTTTGATCCTGCTGTTGAAGACTGGGATACTCATCAGTTTTACTCCACCGTTCGAGAACCAGGGGAATCTATTTTGGGATTTTTGATGAGGTTAAGACAACTGGCAGAGGCAAGTAAACTTAGTTTAACCCATAATGAGATGCTGAGAGACTGTGTGGTATATGGGATTAATGATGTAACCATGCAAAAGCACTGACTGACTGAAGTTCAACTGGACTTCAAACAGATGCTACAACTGGTTTTGCCACTAGAAAATGTGTCATGTGGAACATATGAATTAGAATAATTAAGTTTTTTGTCATGTGTACTCAAGTACATGAGTACAGTGAAAAGTTTACAATGCGACACGACACAGTGTCATCTTAGGTACAGAGTACCTAGATACAAAGTTTAGAAAAAGTAGATAAATAAAGGAACAAAAAGTTACATTATCTTACAATTAATCATATTATAAGTTAGAAAAATAAGAAATAACATTAAAAGGATAAATATTACAGTCTTTTGTAGATCAGTGCAGAGGGCTTCCACGCTTGGTCTGAGCGGGCTCGAAGGTGCTGACTGCCCGCACCAGTCCCTAGTCCAACAACCATCCCCGCTCCACTCCAGCCGGGATGAAGCTCTGCTGTCTCGCCTGAATTACTCTCAGAAACTCCTGCCATTGCTGTTCCTGCTGAGCTCCTCTCCCAGTGAATTCTAGCCAGTTCATCCCTCATGCCTCTATAGTTGCCTTTATTCATCTGTAATACTGTTACCACTGGTTCTGTCTTCTCCCTCTCAAATTGCAGAGTAAATTCAATCATATTATGATCACTGGTCTTATGTGATGAGTTTGTGAAGAAAGAACAATGAACAAAATGGGCTTGATGTTCCAGGGTAAAACCAAGGACTACAGATGCTGGAAACCAGATTCCAGATTCTGGAAAAGCACAGCAGTTCAGGCAGCATCTGAGGAGCAGGAAGATCGACGTTTCGGGCAAAAGCCCTTCATCAGGAATATATGTTCCAGGGTTTAGAACGTTGAGAAAGAACAGGGAGGGTGGAAAAAGAGGAGGGGGTGCAGCATTGCTAATCAGAGAGTGCATCACAGCTACAGAAATGAAGGTTGTTAAGGAAGGTTTGCCTACTGAGTCAGTATGGGTGGAAGTTAGGAACAGCAAGGGAACAGCCACCGCACTGGGGGTTTTCTACAGACCACCTAATAGCAGTAGAGAGATTGAAGATCTCATAGGTGGGCAGATTCTGGAAAAATGCAAAAGTAGCAGGGTTGTTGTTATGGGTGATTTCAACTTTCCCAATATCGCCTGGAACGTCGTTAGTGCAGATGGTTTGGTTGGAGCCGTTTTTGTCAGGTGTGTTCAGGAGGGTTTCCTTACTCAGTATGTCAACAGGCCGATGAGGGGAGAGGCCATTTTGAATTTGGTGCTCGGCAATGAGCCAGGACAGGTAACAGATCTCGCGGTGGGAGAACACTTTGGTGACAGTGACCACAACTGCCTCACATTTATCATAGCGTTGGAGAGGGAAAGGAGCAGTTACCGAGGGAGGATATTTAATTGGGGAAAAGGAAACTATGACGCTATCAGACAGGAGTTGGGAAGCACAGATTGGGAGCAATTGTTCCACAGAAAGGGCACAAAAGATGTGTGGAGAATGTTTAAGGTGCAGTTGTGAGTGATGCAAAAATTTGTTCCTCTGAGACAGGCAAGAAGGGGTAAGATTAAGGAGCCTTGGATGACGAGAACAGAGGAGCTTTTCTTCAAAAGGAAGAAGGCAGCTTACGTAAGGTGGAGGAAGCAAGGATCAAGCACAGCTTTAGAGGATTACAGGCTTACTAGAAAGGAGCTCAGAAATGGACTTAGGAGGGTCAGGATGGGGCACAATAAAGGCTTGGCAAGAAGGATTAGGGAGAAGCCAAAGGCATTTTACTCATACGTGAGGAATAAGAGAATGATCAGGGAAAAGGTTGGGCCAATCAGGAATAGTTTAGGGAACGTGTGCGTGGAGTCTGAGCAGATAGGGGAAGCCCTAAATGAGATTTTTGTTTCAGTTTTCATCAAGGAAAGAGACCTTGTTGTAAATGAAAACTGAGAGGAGCAGGGAAACAGGCTTGACCAGATCAAGATTGATGAAGTTGATGTGCAAGAAATTTTGGAAAATATTAAGATTGATAAGTCCCCAGGGCCAGACCAGATTTATCCGAGGCTGCTCCAGAAAGTGAGAAAGGAGGATACTAAGCTGCTGGTGAGGATATTTGCCTCCTCACTCTCCACAGGAGTTGTACGAGAGGATTGGAAGGAAGCGAATGTTGTTTCTCTTTTCAAGAAGGGTAATAGGGAAATCCCTGACAATTACAGACCAGTCAGTCTTACGTCTGTGGTCACCAAAGTTTTGGAAAGAATTCTGAGGGATAGGATTTATGACTATTTGGCAAAGCATTCTTTCTTCACTCAGCGAGTCGTGAGTTTATGGAATGCCCTGCCAGTAGCAGTGGTGGACTCTCCCTCTTTATGGGCATTTAAACGGGCATTGGATAGGCATATGGAGGATAGTGGATTAGTGGTGCTGGAAGAGCACAGCAGTTCAGGCAGCATCCAACGAGCAGCGAAATCAACGTTCCTGATGAAGGGCTTTTGCCCGAAACGTTGATTTCGCTGCTCGTTGGATGCTGCCTGAACTGCTGTGCTCTTCCAGCACCACTAATCCAGTATTTGATTTTCAGCATCTGCAGTCATTGTTTTTACCATATGGAGGATAGTGGGCTAGTGTAGGTTAGGTGGGCTTGGATCGGCGCAACATCAAGGGCCAAAGGGCCAGTACTGCGCTGTATTTTTCTATGTTCTATGTTCTATGTTCATAATGTGATTAAAGGCAGTCAGCATGGCTTTGTGAGGGACAGGTCATGCCTCACAAATCTTATTGAGTTCTTTGAGGAGGTGTCAAGACAGGTCGACAAATGTCGAGCAGTGGATGTAGTGCATATGGACTTCAGCAAGGCATTTGATAAGGTTCCCCATGGTATGCTCATTCATAAAGTCAGGAAGTATGGGATACAGGGAGATTTGGCTATCTGAACTCAGAATTGGCTAGCTGACAGAAGGTAGAGAGTGGTTGTAGATGGAAAGTATTCTGCCTGAAGGTCAGTGTTGAGTGGGGTCCCGCAGGTTTCTGTTCTTGGGCCTCTGCTCTTTGTAGTTTTTATAAATGACTTGGATGAGGATGTTGAGGGGTGGGTTAGTAAATTTGCCGATGACACAAAGGTTGGAGGTGCCATTGATAGTATCGAGGGCTATTGCAGGCTGCAGCGTGACATAGACAGGATGCAGAGCTGGGCTGAGAAATGGCAGGTGGAGTTCAACCTGGATAAATGTGAGTTGATGCATTTTGGAAGGTCAAACCCGAATGCTGAATATAGGATTAAAGACAGGATTCTTGGCAGTGTGGAGGAATAGAGGGATCTTGGTGTTCAAGTACATAGATCCCTCAAAGTTGCCATCCAAGTGGATGGGATTGTTAAGAAAGCAGAATGTGTTTTGTCTTTCACTAATGGGACATTGAGTTTAAGAGCCGCGAGGTTTTGTTGCAGCTCAACAAAACCCTGGTGAGACCACACCTGGAATATTGTTTAAAAATGTATTGCTGCAAAAGCACAGCAGGTCAGGCAGCATCAAAGGAACAGGAGGATCGTCGTTTCGGACATAAGCCCTTCTTCAGGAAGAAGGGCTTATGCCCAAAACATCGATTCTCCTGTTCCTTTGATGCTGTCTGACCTGCTGTGCTTTTCCAGCAATACATTTTTAAGCTCTGATCTCCAGCATCTGCAGTCCTCACTTTCTCCTTGGAATATTGTGTCCAGTTCTGGCCGCCCTCCTATAGGAAAGATATGGAGGCTTTGGAGAGGGTGCAAAGAAGGTTTACCAGGATGCTGCCTGGACTGGAGGGCTTGCCTTACGAAGAAAGATTGAGTAAGCTCGAACTTTTCTCTCTGGAGAGAAGCGGGGAGAGAGGAGACCTGATCAAGATGTACAAGGTAATGAGAGGAATAGATAGAGCCAATAGCCAGAGACTTTTCCCCAGGGCAGGATTGACTGGTACGAGAAGTCATAGTTTGAAGATATTAGGAGGAAGGTATAAAGGAGACGTCAGAGGAAGCTTCTTTATGCAGAGAGTTGTGAATGCATGGAATGCGTTACCAGCGGTGGTGGTGGAAGCAGAATCATTGGGGACATTTAAGCAACTGCTGGACATGCACAAGGATCGCAGTGAGTTGAGGGGTGTGTAGGTTGTTACTATATTTTACATTAGGATTAAATCTCGGCACAACATCGTGGGCCTAAGGGCCTGTTCTGGGCTGTACCTTTCTATGTTCTATGTTCTAAAATAATAACAGGATCAGAGAAATCTGGAGTTGTATGGATACAAATCTTTCAAAGTGGCAAGGCAGATTCAGAAGGCTGTTTAAAAAGCACATAGGATACTTTGACTTTATGGACAGAGCGCAGAGCATAAAGCAAGGAGGTTAAACAAAATATTTACAAGATTACTGGATTTTAATTCACTCATGGGTTTTATTGGCTGAGCCAATATTTATTGCTTGTCCTCAGTTGCCACTGAGATGGTGGTGAGTTGAAAATAAAAAGTGCTAAATCATAGTGGGTCAGACAGCATCCCTGGAGTGAGCAAGCTAATGTGTCAAGTCTAAATAGAGTCATAGAGATGTACAGCATGGAAACAGACCCTTCAATCCAAATCGTCCATACCGACCAGATAACCCAATCTAGTCCCACCGCCAACATCCGGCCCATATCCATCCAACCATTCCTATTCATATACCCAAGCAAATGCCTCTAAAATGTTGTAATTGTACCAGCCTCCACCACTTCCTCTGGCAGCTCATTCCATACACGTGTCACTAGGTAAAAAAAAGGGCTGCAGATGCTGGAAACCAGATTCTAGGTTAGAGTGGTGCTAGAAAAGCACAGCAGGTCAGGCAGCATCCGAGGAGCAGGAAAATTGATGTTTCGGGCAAAAGCCCTTCATCCGGACACGTACCACTCTCTGTGTGAAGAAGTTGCCCCTAGGTCTCTTTTATATCTTTCCCTTCTCACCTTAAACCTATGCCCTCTAGTTCCAGACTCCCCCACCCCAGCGAAAAGACTTTGCCTATTTATCCTATCCATACCCCACATAATTTTGTAAACCTCCAGAAGGTCACCCCTCAGTCTCCGACGCTCCAGGGAAAACAACCCCAGCCTGTTCAGCCTCTCCCTACAGCTCAAATCCTCCAACCCTGGCAACGTCCTTGCAAATCTTTTCTGAACCCTTTCAAGATTCACAACATCTTTCTGATAGGAAGGAGACCAGAATTGCACGCAATATTCCAACAGTGGCCTAACCAATGTCCTGTACAGCCGCAACTTGACCTCCCAACTCCTGTACTCAATACTCTGACCAATAAAGGAAAGCATACCAAACACCTTCTTCACTATCCTATCTACCTGCAACTCCACTTTCAAGGAGCTATGAACCTGCATTCCAAGATCTCTTTGTCCAGCAACATTCCCTCGGACCTCACCATTAAGGGTATAAGTCCTGGTAAGATTTGCTTTCCCAAAATGCAGTATCTCGCATTTATCTGAATTAAACTACATCTGCCACTTCTCAGCCCATTGGCCCATCTGGTCAAGATCCTGTTGTAATCTGAGGTAACCCTCTTCGCTGTCCACTACACCTCCAATTTTAGTGTCATCTGCAAACTTACTAACTGTACCTCTTATGCTCACATCCAAATCATTTATGTAAATGACAAAAAGTAGAGGGCCCAGCACCGATCCTTGTGGCACTCCACTGGTCACAGGCCTCCAGTCTGAAAAACAACCCTCCACCACCATCCTCTGTCTTCTACCTTTGAGCCACTTCTGTATCCAAATGGCTCGTTCTCCCTGTATTCCATGAGATCTAACCTTGCTAATGAGTCTCCCATGGGATACCTTGTCAAACACCTTACTGAAGTCCATATAGATCACATCTACTGCTCTGCCGTCATCAATCCTCTATGTTACTTCCTCAGAAAACTCAACCAAGTTTGTGAGATATGATTTCCCACGCACAAAGCCATGTTGACTATCCCTAATCAGTCCTTGCCTTTCCAAATACATGTACATCCTGTCCCTCAGGATTCCCTCCAACAACTTGCCCACCACTGAGGTCAGGCTCACCGGTCTATAGTTCCCTGGCTTGTCTTTACCGCCCTTCTTAAACAGTGGCACCATGTTAGCCATCCTCCAGTTTCCGGCACCTCACCTGTGACTATCGATGATACAAATATCTCAGCAAGAGGCCCAAGCAATCACTTCTCTAGCTTCCCACAGAGTTCTCGGATACACCTGATCAGATCCTGGGGATTTATCCACCTTTAACCGTTTCAAGACATCCAGCACTTCCTCCTCTGTAATCTGGACATTTTGCAAGATGTCACCATCTATTTCCCTCCAGTCTATATCTTCCATATCCCTTTCCACATTAAATACTGATGCAAAATATTCATTTGGTATCTCCCCCATTTTCTGCGGCTCCACACAAAGGCCGCCTTGCTGATCTTTGAGGGGCCCTATTCTCTCCCTAGTTAACCTTTTGTCCTTAATGTATTTGTAAAAACTCTTTAGATTCTACTTAATTCTATTTGTCAAAGCTATCTCATGTCCCCGTTTTGCCCTCCTGATTTCCCTCTTAAGTATACTCCTACTTCCTTTATACTCTTCTAAGGATTCACTCGATCTATCCTGTCTATACCTGACATATCCTTCCTTCTTTTTCTTAACCAAACCCTCAATTTCTTTAGTCATCCAGCATTCCCTATACCTACCAGCCTTCCCTTTCACCCTGACAGGAATATACTTTCTCTGAATTCTCGTTATCTCATTTCTGAAGGCTTCCCATTTTCCAGCCGTCCCTTTACCTGCGAACATCTGCCCCAATCAGCTTTTGAAGGTTTCTGCCTAATACCGTCAAAATTGGCCTTTCTCCAATATAGAATTTCAACTTTTAGATCTGGTCGATCCTTTTCTATCATTATTTTAAATCTAATAGAATTATGGTCCCTGGCCCCAAAGTGCTCCCCCACTGACACCTCAGTCACCTGCCCTGCCTTATTTCCCAAGAGTAAGTCAAGTTTTGCACCTTCTCTAGTAGGTACATCCACATACTGAATCAGAAAATTATCTTGTACACACTTAACAAATTCCTCTCCATCTAAACCTTTAACACTACAGCAGTCCCAGTCCATGTTTGGAAAGTTAAAATCCCCTACCATAACCACCCTATTATTCTTACAGATAGCTGAGATCTCCTTACAAGTTTGTTTCTCAATTTCCCTCTGATTATTAGGGGGTCTATAATACAATCCCAATAAGGTTACCATCCCTTTTTTATTTCTCAGTTCCACCCAAATAACTTGCCTGGATGTATTTCCAGGAATATCCTCCCTCAGTACAGCCGAAATGCTATCCCTTATCAAAAACGCCACTCTCCCTCCTCTCTCGCCTCCCTTTCTATCCTTCCTGTAGCATTTGTATCCTGGAACATTAAACTGCCAGTCCTGCCCATCCCTGAGTCATGTTTCCGTAATTGCTATGATATCCCAGTCCAATGTTCCTAACCATGCCCTGAGTTCATCTGCCTTCCCTATTAGGCCCCTTGCATTGAAATAAATGCAGTTTAATTTATTATTCCTACCTTGTCCCTGCCTTCCCTGACTGTTTGACTCGCTTCTGTTCTTACCTGTACCAGTCTCAGATTGACCTCTTTCCTCACTGTCTCTCTGGGTCCTACCACCCCCCACCCCCACCCCCCGCCCACCTTACTAGCTTAAATCCTCTTGAGCAGCTCAAGCAAATCTCCCTGCCAGTATATTAGTCCCCTTCCAATTTAAGTGCAATCTGTCCTTCTTGTACAGGTCACTTCTACCCCAAAAGAGATTCCAATGATCCAAAAATGTGAATCCTTCCCCCATACACCAGCTCCTCAGCCATGCATTCATCTGCTCTATCCTCCTATTCCTGCCCTCACTAGCTCATAGCACTGGGAGTAATCCAGATATTACTACTCTCAATGACCTCCTTTTTAAATTTCTGCCTAGCTCTCCATAATCTCCCTTCAGAATCTCAACTTTTTCCCTTCCTATGTCATTGGTTCTAATGTGAACAATGACCTCTTGCTGGCCCCTCTCATCCTTGAGAACATTCTGCACCCTCTCTGAGACATCCTTGATCCTGGCACCAGGGAAGCAACACACCATTCTGCTTTTTCGTTGCTGGCCACAGAAATGTCAGTCTGTACCTCGAACTAGAGAATCCTCTCACACAATTGGTCTCTTGGACCCCAACGTACCCCTCGTTGCATTAGAGCCAGTCTCAATACCAGAAACTTGGCTGTTTGTGCTACATTCCCCTGAGAATCCATAACCCCCTACATTTTCCAAAACAGCATACCTGTTTGAAATGGGTATCTCCACAAAAGACTCCTGCACTAGCTGCCTACCTCTGTTACCTTTCCTGGAGTTAACCCATCTATGTGACTGTATCTGAGACTTCCCCCCTTCCCATAACTGCCATCCATCACATACTGTTGCTGTTGTAAATTCCTCATCGCTTCTGTCTCTCCAATTGATCCATTCGATCTGATAAGATTTGCAGCCAGCAACATTTATGGCAGATATAATCTGCAGTAACCCTTAAACTTTCTTTAAACTCCCGCATCTGACAAGAAGTACATATCACCCTTTTAAAGGCCATTTTTGCTCCTTCATAATCTACACTCCCAGAAAATAACACTGTCTCATTCCTCTACAAACACTGCCCTAGGTTAAACTAATAGTTATGGCTTATATTTTAAGTTTAATCAAGAGACATATCTCCAAAAACATATCTTCAAGAAAGAACCAACTCTACTCACTACTGCAGATTCTCTGTAGGCCACACTTAAAAGAACGATTAACTAATCTGATTCTGTGCTGTGAACTTCGCCCAACAGTTCCTCCAAGATCAGTTGTTAATTTCACTGATAGTTTTCCAAGATGCACTCCAATGTCCAGCGATATACGAATTCAAACAGCAAAGGCAGTAACTGTGCAGGTTCTCTCTCTCTCTCTCCTGCAATGACTTCACCATGTGCTTCCTTTGTCTGTTCTTCACCCTATTAAAACTGGTGTTGTTTTGACTTTTTTTTCAAAGTTCCAAAACAATGCAACAGCATATAAAACAGTAATTGCTGCTCCTGCAATTCGAGGAAATCACCTCCAGCCCTAAAAATACCTCAAAAAAAGGAGCAGCTATCACAGCCAGAATTTTTTTCCGTCCTCCATCTTGGATTACCCAGAATCCTCTTGCGCTATTCATCAGAGTGAAGTGTGGAGGGGGCAGCATTTGTGCAGTACTGGGGGATTGGGGGCTGGAATTGGAGTGCTGGCAGGGAGGGGGAAGGTGGCTGATAGTACAGATTAAGTTTCGGATTGTGAGAATGGCAAAACAATGGTATGTCTAACTGCCAAACTGGGAAGAACAGACAGAACATTGGAGTGGGGGAGGGGAGAGAAGACATGATGACAAAGAATGCAACAAGTAAAGCTAAAAGAAAGGGAAGGAATGAACCAGTTCACAATTTGAATGTGCTGAATGCAATATTAAATCCAGAGGGTTGTAAAGTGCCTAGTCTGAAGATGAAGGTGATTTGCCTTCTTGGATGGCTGCAATCCACATGCCGTAGGTATACCCATAATGACAATGGTGAGGATTTTCCAGGATTTTGATCCAGCGACACTGAAGGAATGATGATACATCTCCAAGTCAAGATGGTGGGTGACTTGGATGGTACTTTGCTGGTGGTTGTGTTCCTATACATGTGCTGTCTTTGTCCTTCTAGATAGAATTTGTCATGATTAAGCCTCAGCAAGAACATCATATTTGGCTTGGAACAACCATTTTTGGAGCATTCATAAAGCTTTGGAGAGATGATTTTTACTATAATAGTACTGGAGATGAGAGACTTCAGATGGACTGAGAGATTATGGAAGCTTCATTGTTTTTGAAGGAGATGAAGTTAAGGACATTTTTACTGGATGTATTCAAAATTTTAAAATGTTCTGATAGAGTAAATGGTACAATGGAATTAGAGAGATGATGAGGAGAGTGTTTTTATACAGCAAGTTGTTGTGATCTGGAATGTGCTGATTAAAAGAGTGATCTCACTGAGATTCTCTCAAAGTCACACAAACCCTGACTTGGACATATTTCATTGTCCATTCAACTTATATTCTATAACTACCTACTTAACACTATCACAATTTGGATGTAGGTTTGCACACTGAGCTGTAAAGTTCACTTTTCAGACGTGTCATCACCTTACTAGTTAACATCATCAGTAAGCCTCCGGATGAAGCTATCACAATTTCATCGGTTTTTAATAAGATTTCCAATTAGATCAGAGGAAGAGCCAGATAAACTTGCAAAAAAGGATGCATCTGAGAATTGTCTGCATTTTAAAATTCTGCAAAGAAGAGCCAAGAAAAATATCAAGGAAGGAAAAATATCAAAATACAGAGTAAACCAGGTCAAAACATAAAGATAAATTGTAAAAGCTTCTATAAATAGGTGAAAAGAAAACGGTTAACGAAAATAAATGTGGGTCCATTACAAGAAGAATCAGAGCAGTATTTATAATTTTTAAATTATTCATTCACATAATATGGACATTACTGGCTAGAAATGAATTTATTACCAATCTCTAATTGCCATTGAGAATGTTGTGGTCATCTTTCTTCCTGAACTGCTACAGTCTTTGGGATGTAGAGGCTCCCATCATGCTGTTAGGGAAGGAGTTCAAGGATTTTGACCCAACAACATAAGGAACTGTGATATATTTCCAAGTTAGAAAGGTGAATGACTTTGAGGGGGACTTGCAGGTTCTCATATATCTGATATTCTAGTGTCTCAAAATGGTAATGGTTATAGATTAGATTCCCTACAGTGTGGAAATAGGCCCTTCGGTCCAACAAATCCACACTGACCCTCCAAAGAGTAATCCACCCAGCTCCATTTCCCTCTGACTAATGCACCTAACACTATGGGCAATTTAGTATGGCCAATTCACCTGACCTGCACGTCTTTGGACTGTGGGAGGAAACCCACACAGACACGGGGAGAATGTGTAAACTCCACACAGTCGCCCGAGGCTGGAATCAAACCTGGGACCCTGGTGCTGTGAGGCAACAGTGCTAACCACTGAGCCACCATGGGTTTGAAAGTGGCTATGGAGTGACTCTGGGTGAGTTTCTGCATGGCATATTGTAGAAAATATACAATGCAGCCTACGTTACTTTGCTGATATGAAGAGTTAATACTGAAAGTGTTACATAAGGTGTTAACCAAGTGGCTGCCAATCAGGTGGATGCTTTGTCCCAGATGGTGTCAAGCTTCAAGTATTGTTGGAGCTGCTCTGATCCAGACAAATGGGGAGTACTTCATCACACTCCTTGTGGACGGTGCACAGGCATTGGGGAGTCAGCAGGTGAGTTACCCACCATAGAGCGCCTAGACTCTGACCTGCTCTTGTAGCCATTGTTTTTATGTGGCTAATCCAGTTCAGGTTCTGATCAATGGTAACCCTCAGGATGTTGAAGTGGGGGATCAATAATAGTAATCCATTGAATGTCAATGAGCGATGGGTAGATTCTCTCCTTTTGAAGATGGTCATAGCCTGACACTTGTGTGGCACAAATGTTACTTGCCACTTGTCAGCCAAAGTTTGAATGTTGTCCAAGTCATGTGACATTTGTACATGAACTGCTTCAGTATCTGAGGAGTCTCAAATAGTGCTGAATATCAGCAGTCATTAGCAAACATTCCCACTTCTGACCTTGCGATGGAGAGAAGGTCATTGATGAAGTAGCTGAAGACTGTTGGGCCTAGGACACTATTCTGAGGGATTTCTGCAAGATGTCCTCAAGCTGAGATGGCTGACCTCCAGCAATGACAACCATCTTCCTCTATGCAGGTTATGACTCAAACCAGTGGAGAGGTTTCCCCTCGATTCCCATTACCTCGAGTTTAATTGTGGCACCTTGATGCTACACTCAGTTGAATGTGGCCTTGAAGTCAAAGGCAGTAACTCTTACCTTCACTCTGGAATTCAGCTCCTTTGTCCATGTTTGGACCAAGGTTGTATTGAGATCATGAGCTGAGTGGCCCTGGGCGAATTACAAACTGAGCATCACTGAACAGATTATTGCTGAACAAATGCTTCTTAAAAGCACTGCTGAAGACCTCTTCCAATATTTTACTAATGATTGAGAGTAGATTGATGGAGTGGTAATTGACCAGGTTGGATTTGAACTGGTTTTTGTGTGCAGGACATGTCTGAGCAATTTTACACATTGCCATGTTCTTGCCAGAGTTATAATTGTCTTGGAACAGCTCGAGTTGGGGCATGGCTAGATCTGGAGCACATGACTTCAGTACTATCAACAGGATGTGTATGGGGTCCACAAACTTTGTGGTATCCAACCATTTCTCAACATTGCATGGAGGGAATTGAATTGGCTAAAGACTGGCATTGCAATGCTAGGGACTTCTGGTGGGTACTGAGATAGATCATCCACTCATAACTTGGGGAATAGGGCATAAGAAAATGGCAGAGAGGTTTCATGAAAGAAAACATTAAATGATGGAAAATCTAACGGCCAGAGTAAACCAAACATTTCATGGTGTTTCTATTGTTTAGTAAAAGTCACTGAAGAAATGAATGGTATGTAAAGTAAATAAACCCCCTGGACCTGATGATCAATATCTCAGTGCTGAAAGATGTGACTTTCCGAGATGTGGATGTATTGATGATTATCTTTCAAAATTCTATCGACTCTGGTTGGTGCCTGCACATTAGAAAGTGACATATATAATACTACTATTTAAGAAAGCAAAGAGTTAGAAAACAGGGAACTACTGACATATTAGTGTGATATAAATACTTTGCATCAGTATTCACAATAGAAGACACTAATGGCATGCCAACATTACTACATATTCAGAGGACAAAAGAAGAAGAGCAAGTATATACAATAACTATCACTAGAGCAGGGGTGCAAGCAAAATCAATAGGGCTAAAGATTGACAAATCCCTTGAACCCGAGATGCACCATAGGATGTTAGAAGTAGCTGCAGAGATAGTGGATGCAATGGTCGGCCTTTTCTAGGATTCCTTAAATTCTGGAAATATTTCAGAAGATTGGAAAACTGCCAATCTAACACCTTTAGATAAAAAAAGGGAGGGGCATGAAAAACAAATAACTACATGGCAGTTAGCTTAATGTCTGTTCTTAGGAAAATATCCAAGTCAATTATAAAAGATGTAATATCAGAACATTTAGAGGTGCATAATATGACCAAGCAGAATCAACATAGCTTCATGAAGGGGAAATCATGACTGACAAATTTACTCAAATTTTTTCAAGAAGATAACAAAAAGGATTGTTTTAAAGGGGAAACATTGGATGTAATATATTTGGAATTTCAGAAGGTGTTTGTTTTGGTGCCACACATTAGACTACTTAATAAGAGCCCATAATGTTGGAGATAGCATATTAGCATGATGTGATGTTATGCACTTTGGCAGGAGGAGTAGAAGAGCTGAATGTTATTTAAATGGAAAAAGACTGCAGAAAGCTACAGAACTGAGGGATTTGGACATCCTCATCCATGAATCACAAAATGCGAGCATTCAAGTTCAGCAGACATTGGAAAAGCAAGTCAAATATTGGCCCTTATTTCAAAAGAAATAGACTATTAAAGTAGGGAGATTTTACTAAAACTGTACAAGACACTGGTAAGACCACAGCTGAAATACTGTGAGATAGCTTTGGGTCCTTTCTCTAAGGAAAGACATTGGAGGCAGTCCAAAAAAGTTCAGAGAAAAATGAGAGCAATCTTATTGAAACACACAAAATTCCTAGAATTGAAAATATTGCTTCCTATGTAGGACAGTCCAGAACTGGGTGGGTATGATCTCAGAATAAAAGGTCACTCATTTAAGACAGAAATGAGGAGGAACTTCTTACTTCAGAAGGTTCTGAATTTGCAGAATTCTTTACCACAGATTGTCAAGGCTGAGTCATTAAGTCTATTCAAGGCTGGGGTAGACAGATTTTTAATCAATAACGGAATCATGGGTAATTGTTAAAAGGCAGGAAAGTGGGGTTGAGGGTTAATAGATCAGCCATGATCTCATTGAATGGCAGAGCAGACGCAATGGGCTGAATGGCCTCATTCTGCTCCTTTGTTTTGTGTTGTTATGTCTTATTTCATCATTATCAAGAATAGAGATTCTGCTAGAACTTTTGATGAAGAAGTTTCGTACAAAATACTCCGAAAATGATGATACAATTGGGCATAAATCAACCTGGATTTATGAAAGGGAAATCACATTTAATAAACTTGTTGGAGTTTTTTGAATATCTAATCAGAAGAATAGGTAAAGGGGAAATGATAGACGTGGTTATGTTTAGAATTCAGAAAAGTTTTCATAAGGTTCAGAACAAGAGGTTAATTATCAAAATTAAAGCACATGGAATTAGAGGGAATATATTGTCAAGAATTATGAACTAGGCAATCGATAGAAAACAGATTAGGCATAAATTTGTTATTTTCAGGTTGTGCCAAGTGAGGCCAGGCAAGGACCAATGCTTGGGCTATAGCTTTTCAGAATATATGTCAATGATTTAGATGTGGGAATCATATGATATTTCCAAGTTTGCAGATGACATAAAACTAAATGTGAGAAGGTTGCAAAAAGACTTCAAAAGGATGTGGAGAGTCTAAATGAATGGGCAAAAATTTGGCAGATGAAGTAGAATGTTGAGAAATGTGAGGTGCCCCACTTTGGCAGGAAAACAGAAAGTCAAAGAATTTCTTCAATGGTGAGAGTGGGAGATGTTGAATTTCGAAGAGATTTTAGTTTCCTTGCTCATTGATCACTGAAAGTTAACAAGAAGGCACAAAAAATTGTTGGCTTTATTGCAAGAGGATTTGAATATAAAACTAGTGAAATTATATATTATGTAGAGTCTTGGTATGACCACATGTAGTATATTCTATGTCGTTTGAATTCCTTGCCGAGGGAAATGGTTTATTTGCCATTGAGGGAGTGCAGCATTAGTTGTGAAAACCACATCCTGGGGTGGAAATATGGTGCTACTTAGAAAGATTAAATGGGCTGGGTGTATATTCTCTGGAGTTTAGAAGTAGAGATAGTCACGGATGCAAGAAAAAGGATTCTCCAGCTGGGAGTCTAGAACTTGGGACACAGTCTTAGAATAAAGTGTGAGACTTTTTGAACTGGGATGAGAAACAATTCTTTTAAACAGAAGGTGTTGAATCTTTGGAATTCTCCATGTGGGGGGTCATAAGGTTCAGACATTCAGTATGGTCAAGGCTGAGATTGATAGATTTATAGATATTGAATATGTCAAGGCATGCGGTGATAATACGGAAAATGATATTGAGGTAAATGATCAGCTTTGATCTTATTT
This sequence comes from Chiloscyllium punctatum, assembly GCF_047496795.1. Classification (NCBI taxonomy): domain Eukaryota; kingdom Metazoa; phylum Chordata; class Chondrichthyes; order Orectolobiformes; family Hemiscylliidae; genus Chiloscyllium; species Chiloscyllium punctatum. The sequence continues at coordinate 2,002,020 of NC_092749.1, forward strand.
AATGTTGGAATAATCTTGAAGGGCTGAGTGTTTGATTCCAGCTGCAAGCTTTCCTTAAAGTCCCCCCACTCCATCTTTGCTTGAAACTATATTGCTATTTTTTCAGTATCACTGAGCCAAAATCCGAGAACACATCACTCCAGTTGTAGCAACACCACATCAACCACAGCAGGCCAATAAGACAGCTCACTACCACTTCCTCCAGTTATTATGGACAAGCAATAGATGTCAGATCCCAATCAGCAAATCCCAAACCCCTGAATGAGTTTTAAAAATGTTCCTCTTTCTCATATTCTAGTCACTGGTCTAGGCACTGGGAGGAATTGCATGGACTTTTGTTACTTTATTGTTTATTCTAAAGTTAGGGGATTTGCATAATAATCCTGTAGAATACACAACTTTGGCATGTAATTAGTGGAATGAAGGGCTGCACAACCCATTTTACAACATAATCTACATAAAAATAATCACATCCCAGGAGATTGACTTGGTTTGCAAAAAAGAGTGTATTTTCCATCCTTCATTTACATATTGTACAGCTCAATAAATAGGAAAATCTTTGCACAGCCCATGATTGGGTCGCAGACTCATTGAAGCCTTTATGTACAATATTAACTCTTTTATTGATTGCTACATACAGTAAACCGCACAAGGTACATTGCACAGGTTCCTTTCTGGTTCAACAATAGCTTCTTTGAATTGTTATTGTAGATCTATAGACTGCTCCTATATCATACAGCTAGGAATCTTCATTGGGGTTTGCCTATCTATTGATTTTCAGCCTTCTTCTCATGGTCATCTTTGACAATGACATTCCTGAAGAGAGTCAGAAGTGGTTTTTGATCTCTCTCATCCCAAGACTTCATAAAGCCTCCGTAACGCTTGTCTTTCAGTGGTACACTCCATCGGAAGTGGCCAAAATTGTAATCTTCCTCATCTTTTTTCGCCTCTTGTTCAGGGAAGCCATTGTCCATGTTTTCCTGGCGCCCATCTTCAGGGTTTAGAAACTGCAATGGCTGGAGATGCACACCATCAGGACCTAAACTCTGTGGTCCCCTGCCCCACCTGAAATGGTTCATTTTGTAATTCTTCTTCTCTTTCTTCTTGAGATCTTCCAGCATCTCCTCTTCACCTACTTCAGTAGGCTTTACTGGGTAGTCAAAATCAACAGATGCTTCACGCTTCAGTTCAGGACTCATGTTCTCCAATGAATCATCATCAAAGCTATTTGGGTAGACTTTAATAGGCCTCTTCTTCCTGCCCATTGGCTTCCCCCAGCGGAAATGTTCCATAGAGTAGGATCTCTTATTATCCTCCCTAGGAAATGGAATTTCCATCTCCTCACCTTCTATCTGAGAGGTCTGGGACTCTATAGCAGGGAGGTTATTCGGGAATACCAGAACAGGTTCATCTTCTCGTTTGTTGTCTGAAATCTCAGTGTTATTGCCTCTTTTCTTCCCAAATTTATTCCAGCGGAAATGGCCCATAACATAATTCCTGATGCTTTCTTCAATTGGCTGCAAGTGGCCATTTCCAGGATAGATTGGAGACTCAAGGGTCTTGTCCACTTTGCAGGCTTCAATACATTCCTGTTAAGAACAAATGGAAGATGAATTGTTACTTCCATGCACACATTTTTGATATACCTTGACTTGAACACAGAGTTTGTCAAAATATCATATTCAGTGCTGGCCTCATGGATTCACTAAACTGGAACAGTGCAGAAGGAGGCCCCATGTCCCATCATGTCTGCAACAACTCTCCAAATGAACACCTCACTTTGTTCCATTAGACTGCTTTCTCCTGTTAACTCTGCACATAATTCCTTTTCAAATAGCCATCTAATTCCCTTTTTGAATACCTACATTGAGTCATAGATTCATAGTCATAGAGATGTACAGCACGGAAACAGACCTTCCAACCAACTCTTGCATGTTGACCAGATATCCTAAATTAATCTAGTCCCATTTTCCAGCACTTGGCCCTCATCCCTCTAAACCTTTCCTATTCATATATCCATCCAGATACCTTTTAAATGTAATTGTACCAGCCTCCACCTCCTCATCTGACAGCTCATTCCATACACGTACCACCATCTGCATGAAAAAGATGACCCCTTAGGTCCCTTCTAAATCTTTCACCTCTCACCTTTAACCTGTTCTGGATTCTCCTACCCTGGGGAAAGGATCTTGACTATTCACCCTATCCATGCCCCTCATAATTTTATAAACTTCTATAAAAGCTTCCAATAATCCAGGGAAAATAGACCCAGTCCAACTTAGCCTCTCCCTATAGCTTAAACATCCCCTCCAACCCTGCAACATCTTTGTAAATCCTTCTCAAGTTTCATAACATCCTTCCTATATCAGGAAGACTAGAATTAAACACAATATTCCAAAAGTGGCCTAACCAATGTCCTGTACAGTGGCAACATGACATCCCAACTTCTGTACTCAATGCATTGATCATTAAAGGCAAGTGTACCAAACACCTTCTTCATTATCCTGTCCACCTGTGACTCCACTTTCAAGGAACTATGAACCTGCACCTGAAAGAACCTATCTCCATCACAGCCTCAAAGCATTCCAGAATTGAAACACGGGCTGCGTGATAAAAACATTTCCTGATATCATTTTTGTTTTATTCACTAGTTATTTTAAATCTGTGTCCTCTGATTCTCAATCCTTTTATGAATGGTAATGGTTTCTCTCAATCTACACTGTTCGGGCCCATCAGGATTTTGAAAACTTCTATCAAATCGCCTCTCTCTAGTGAAAACATTTTCAGCTTTTCGTATTCCCCATCATTGAAATCCCATATCCGTGCAAATGCTATCATGGTCTCTTCTGCACTTCTCCAATGTGATCACAATCTTCTTAAAGTATGGTGCACAGATCTGGGTGCAATCTCCAGCTGAGGTCAAATTAGTGTTTTAACAACAGAGGTCGCAACACTGATCCTTGCAGAACACCATTGATCACAAACTTCCAGTCAGAAAAACACCCCTCCACAAGTATCTTCCATGACCAAGCCAATTTGGTATCCAACTTGCCAACTCACCATAAATTCCATGCAATAAAGGGGCCTAGTATTATTATCACTAGACTATCAATCCAGAAATTCAGATAATGTTCTGGGGACCTGGGTTTGAATAGCAGATGGTGGTATTTAAATACAGTTTTAAAAATCTGGAATTAAAAATCTACTGATGACCATGAAATTATTTGTTGATTGTCAGAAAAACTCATTTCATTCACTGATGTCCTTCAGGGAAGGAAATCTATCATCCTCACCTTGTCTGGCTTACTCCAGACCCACAGCAATGTGATTGAGTTATAATTGCCTTCTGAAATAGCGTGGCAAACCATTTAACTATATGAATCGCTTCAAAGTCTCAAGAAAGAAATAAAACCAAATGGACCACCTGGCATCAACCAAGGCTCTGGAAAAAACAAAGGCCGAAACAGCATTGTCCACCTTGCAAAATCCTCCTTATTAATATCTGGGAGCTAATGCCAAAATTGGGAGAGACTAGTCAAACAACAGCCCAACACTGTCATACTCATGGAAGCATATCTTACAAACAATGTTGCAGCCACCACTATCACCATTCCAGGATACGGCCTGTCCAGACAGACCCAGCAGAGGTAGTGACACTATGGCATACAGTAGGAGGGAGTTGTCCTGGAGCGTTCAACATTGACTCCAGACCCCAAAAGTCTCATGGCTTCAGGTTAAACATGGCGAGGCAACCTCCTGCTGATTATCATGATGAAGTGATACTCCACTATGTTGAACAATACTTGGAGGAAGCACTGAGGATGGCATGAGCACAAAATGTACACTCTGTGGGGGATTTCAATATCCGTTATCAAGAGTGGCTCAGCAGCAGCACTACAGATCAAGCTGGCCGGGTTCTCAAGTACATAGCTGCTTTACTGGGTCTGCAACAGATGGTGAGGGAACCAACAAGAGGGAAAAATATACTTGGCCTTGAAATAACTCCACAAAGGCTGGTATTTTGTCACCAAATCACCCTTTACACATGCAAGGCATTTGACACTTGTCCAGTTTTGTTAGAGCTAGTGAACAAAACCCCTAACACTCTTTATATCTGGGATGGGGCTGCGTTAATGAACCAGGTAAACAGCCACAATCAAGGAACTCCTATTCTATGAGGTCCAGCTGGCTAACCTCATTATAATCACTATGTCCTTCCTCTATAAGTCCAGGGACATGGGCCTGTTCTTTTTCTTGTAACCTCTCCTGGGATGTTTTCACACTGGGTCCAGTTCCTCTGACCCAGCCTTGATACAGGTGGCATGTACCAGACCGTGCCATGACTGTTGCACCAGGATTGCCTTGGAAGAAATTCAACCTCTTCTTCAGGTGGTAAAGGCATTGAGGCTGTGACACCTACTGTGTCCATCTCAGACTCTAAAGTTTCTTCGCGCTAGGCAGAGAGGTGTACCTTACAGGTTCCAACAGCCTTTCCAGCTGTTCTGAAGGACTGGGTATGTTTTGTTCCTGCTCCATTTGTGAGCTTGCACCTTTTGTGTGGTTCACATGCTTGTTCAGAGTGCATCATCTACTCGAACTTTATACTTCACAGAGCCTGAACTCACATTGAACATGCCTCTTGCTTAGAAGAGTCTTGAGTCCAGTATTGGCATTCCTAATGTCCGTTCACTTACTGTCCCCTCCCCCTCACCTCCCTCAAGTCCAAGAAGATTAGATTTAACCTGGTGCAAGTCTTCTCCTCATTAGAATATCTGCTGGAGCTATCCTGTAGTTGCATGAGGGCTAGTCAAATAATCAAACAGACACCAGGTCAGTTTGGTATCGAGTGAAGCTGTAGACTGTCTCTTTAAGTCTGCCTTCAAAGTTTGGTCTGCTGTTTCTACCAGACCACTGGATTATGGATGGTATGGAACTGTCCTTTACTACAATCAATGGGAACTGAACCAGCTGCTTCTAATACATGATCAGAACCAAAGTTGTACTCTTAACCTAAAAAAAATTCCCTAATGTATGTTCTCAGTATAACTAAAGTCTTACACACACTGAAAGGTTGGAGTGCAGAGTGAATTTTGTTAAAGACTGATTCTGTGATCACTGATACAGCCACACCAGCATCAAGCTCCATTAGAACCCGGTCACCATTTAACCAGATGTTTGTCTTGATTGGATGTTGCTGAGCAATGTAACTGCTCCAACCCAGCTGTAGGTCGGCTTTCCAGTCTCCTGGATACTGACCTACATGTTCCCTGACTCAGTCCAGGTCTGGTCAGACTCCTTTACTGTCTCGAGTCCACATAGCGCTGCACCTACAATGCCGTGAGGGGCAGGATCCTGAAGAAAACGTTAACCATTTGGCTGAGACTTGGCTTTGCTTTGGGGTTTTGCTATTGGCTGACATGGAGTCCCTCTGTTCAGGATATGTCCAGAGTGAGGCTGGGCAATTGCCTTTGTTCAAGTGATGTCCCCCAAGGTCAGTCAGCCTGAGGAGGGTGTCCTCTTCCATCAGTGGACCCTGTAATTCATTTGCTCCACTTGCTGCCTTTTCCAATGACAAAGCCAGTTGTAGAGTCTGTCTGAATTCCAGCTGGGCTTCAGCAATAGGGCACTTTTGTAAGGTTGTGGTATTCATCCCACAAACTGAACAGTCTCTCAGCATCTCATGCAGATCAAACCAAAGTCACGTGCCTCTGCCAATCGACAGAACCTTATCAAAAATCCAGACACTGATTTCCCTGGTTCTCAATCTGCAAAATAAAACCAATTGTGTTTCAGAATTAGAGGAGGTTTAGGGTTGTAATATTCCTTAGCTAAATCCATCAACTCTTGAAAGGTTTTAGTATCCAATGCCTCAGGAAAAAGTTTAGCTCCTAATAACCATAAAAAGCAGCAGGCACACATGCTGTCAGAATTACTCATTGCTTTTCATCTTCCCCAATGTCATTTGCCCGGAAAAAATAACTCATCTTTCCACAGACTGGGCCAAGTCTTCGACAGCAGGTTCAAACAAGTCAAGCTTTTCAAATAATAACATGATGCCAGAAATGCTTACCACAACTCAAAGATGACTGTTGCAAGTGAATTGCTTCAGGAATGTATTTTTTCTCTTGTCACCACTGAAATAATTCCATAGAGGCCAGTATCCTATCACCAAGTCACCCTTTATTGACACATGGACAGGACTTGATACTGGTCCAGCTTCATCACAGCCAGCTCTCAGAGTGAACAGAACCTATGATATTTCTGTTTATATCTGTCAGGTAGGGTACCGTGATTGTTCTAGGCTAATAGCCCCAACTCTCAGAGTCATAATCTTTGAGGGACACCTGGCATCCATGAGGCACTGTGGGTCATCAACAGCAGCAGAATTGTACTTCAGCACAATCTGCAACCTCATGGCCCGGTATATCCCCCACTCAAACCAGGGGATCAACCCTGGTTCAATAGAGTATGAAGAACACATGCCAGGAGCAGCACCAGGCATACTTGAAAATGAGGTGTTAACCTGTTAAAGCTACCAAATAAGACTACTTGCATGCCAAACAGTTTAAGCAGCAAGTGATGGACAGAGGTAAGTGATCCTACAACCAACGGGATCAGATCTATGTTCTGCAGTCCTGCCACATCTAGTCATGAATGTGCTCGACAACTAGTGGGCGGCACGGTGGCACAGTGGTTAGCACTGCTGCCTCACAGCACCAGAGACCCGGGTTCAATTCCCGCCTCAGGCGACTGACTGTGTGGAGTTTGCACATTCTCCCCGTGTCTGCGTGGGTTTCCTCCGGGTGCTCCGGTTTCCTCCCACAGTCCAAAGATGTGCAGGTCAGGTGAATTGGTCATGCTAAATTGCCCGTAGTGTTAGGTAAGGGGTAGATGTAGATGTAGGGGTATGGGTGGGTTACGCTTCGGTGGGGCGGTGTGGACTTGTTGGGCCGAAGGGCCTGTTTCCACACTGTAAGTAATCTAATCTAATCTAAACAAATCACTGGAGGAGGAGGAGGCTCCCAAAATATCCCCATCCTAAATGCTGAAAAAGCCCAGTACATCAGTGCAAAAGATAAGGCTGAAGATTTCACAGCAGCCTTCAGCCAGAACTGCCAAATGGATGATCCATCCTGGCCTCCTCCCATGGTACCCAACATCACAGAGACCAGTCTTCAACCAATTCAATTCACTCCCCATGACATCAAGAGATGGTAGGAGACAATGGAGACGGCGAAGGCAATGGGCTCGGAGAATATTCCAGCAACAGGACTCTAGACATGTACTCCAGAACTTGGAGACGGCGAAGGCAATGGGCTCGGAGAATATTCCAGCAACAGGACTCTAGACATGTACTCCAGAACTTGGAGACGGCGAAGGCAATGGGCTCGGAGAATATTCCAGCAACAGGACTCTAGACATGTACTCCAGAACTTGGATACTGCAAAGGCAATGGGCTCGGAGAATATTCCAGCAACAGGACTCTAGACATGTACTCCAGAACTTGGAGACTGCAAAGGCAATGGGCTCGGAGAATATTCCAGCAACAGGACTCTAGACATGTACTCCAGAACTTGGATACTGCAAAGGCAATGGGCTCGGAGAATATTCCAGCAACAGGACTCTAGACATGTACTCCAGAACTTGCTGCTCCTTAGCCAAGCTATTCCAACACTGGCATCTACCCGACAATGTGGAAAATTGTCCAGGTATATCCTGTACATAAAAAGCAGGACAAATCCAACACAACCAAATACCGCCCCATCAGTCTACTCTCAACCATCAGTAAAGTGATGGAAGGTGTCAATCAATAGTGCTATCAGCATCTATTCAGCAATAGCCTGCTCAGTGATGCCCAGCTTGGATTCCGCCAGGGCCACTCAGCTCCTGACCTCATTACAGCCTTGGGTCAACAGGGACAAAACAGCTGAATTCTCGAAGGGAGGTGAGAATGATAATCCTTGACATCAAGGCTGAATTTGATTGATTGTGGCATCAAGGAGCCCTTGCAAAACTGGGATCACTGGGCCTCAGGGATAAACTCTCTATCAGTTGGAGTCATGTCTGGCACATAGGAAGATGATCCTGGTTGATGGAAGTCAGTCACCTTAGCTCCAGGACATTTCTGCAGGAATTCCTCAGGATAGTGACTTCAGCCCAACTATCTTCAGTTGCTTCATCAACGATTTTCCTCCATCATAAGGTCAGAATTGGAGATGTTCACCAATGGCTGTGCAATGTTCAGTATCATTTGTGACTCCTCAGTACATGTTCAAACGGAACAAGACCTGGACAATGTCCAGGTTTGGGCTGACAAGTGGCAAGGAACATTCATACCACACAAATGCTAGGTAATGCCCATCATCATTTAGAGACAATCTAACCACTGTCACTTGATATTCGATGATGTTCCCATCACTGAGTCTCCCAGTATCAACATCCTGGGAGTTACAGTTGATGAGAAACTCAACTGGACTCGTCACATAAACACAGTGACTACAAGAATAGGTCAGATACTAGGAATACTGTGGTGAATATCATAGAATCCCTACAGTATAGAAACAGGCCCTTCAGCCCTCAAAGTCCACACCGACCCTCTGAAGAGTATCCCACCCAGTCCCATTCACTCAACCCAATTACTCTACATTTCCCCTGACTAATGCACCTAACCTACATATCCCTGAACACTATGGGCAATTTAGCACAGCCAATTCACCTACCTGCACATCTTTGGATTGTGAGATGAAGCCGGAGCACCCAGAGGAAACCTACGTAGACACGGGGAGAATGTGCAAACTCCACATAGACAGCCGCCCGAGGCTGGGATCAAACCCGGGTCCTGGATGCTGTGAGGCAGCAATGCTAACCACTAAGCCACTGTGCTCCTGACTCCCCAAAACTCATGCATTATCTATAAAGCAAAAGTGTGATGGAATACTCTCCACTTGCTTGAATGAATGCAACTCCAACAACGCTAAAGGAGCTTGACACCATCCGAGACAAAGCAGCCACTTGATTGCTGTGACATCCACAAACATCCACGGTGTCTACCACCAATGCTCAGTAGTAGCACTGTGTACTACCAACAAGATGCACTTCAGAAATTCACCAAACTTCCTTAAATAACACCTTCCAAACCCACAACCACTTCTATCTTGAAGGACGAGGGCAGCAGATACAAGTGAACACCACCTTCAAGTTCCCCTCCAAGCCACTCACCATCCTGACTTGGAAATCTATCATTATTCCTTCACTGTCCCTGATGAAGGTCCTAGAATTCCCTCCCTCAGGGCATTGTGGGTCATTCCACAGCAGGTGAACTGCAGTGATTCAAGAAGGCAGCTCACCACCACCTTCTCAAGGGGCAACTAGAAACGGGCAGTAAATGCTGGCCAGCTAATGACGCCAACATCCCACAAATGAATAATCTTCAAAAATTGACTTTCTGGACCAGCCTATCATGAGGGACTTTGTCAAATACTTCAGTAAAGTAATGTAAACACCATCTACTGCCTGACCCTCATTAATCAATTTCATCACTTCCTCAAAAACCTTGATATTATTGTGAGATAAGGCCTCCTCTGCATAAAGGAGAAAGTGAGGACTGCAGATGCTGGAGTACCAGAGTTGAAAAATGTGGTGCTGGAAAAACACAGTAGGTCAGGCAGCATCCGAGGAGCAGGAAAATTGACGTTTAAGGGCTTATGCCTGAAACGTCGATTCTCCTGCTCCTTGGATGCTGCCTGGCCTGCTGTGTTTTTCCAGCACCACATTTTTAAACTCCTCTGCATAAATTCATGCTGACTATTCCTAATAAGTCTATTTTTCTCAAATGCAAGTCAATCTTGTCCCTAAAAATCATCTCCAATAATTTCCCTCGCAATGATGTGAGGCTCACTAGCCTATAATTTCCTGGATTATCTTTGTTGCTCTTCAAGAAAAAAGGAACAATATTGGCTACGCCCCAGTCTTTTGGGAACTCACCTGTGGTTAAAGAGGACACAAAGATCTCTGTCAAGGCCCCACAAACCTCCTCCCTTGCCTCCTTCATTATTTTGGGTAGATCCAATCAGGCCCTGGGGATTTATCTATCTTAATATTTTTCAACACACAGCACTTACTCCTTAATGTCAACAAGCCCTTATCTAAATTCATCATCACCCATGTCCTTCTCCTTGGTGAACACCGATACAAAGGACTCATTGAGAACCTCATCCACCTCCTCTGGCTCCACACATAAATTCCCTCCTTTGTCCTTCCCTAATTACCTTTTTGCTTCTAACATACATATGAAATGCCTTGGGATTCTCCTTAATCCAACTTGCCAAAGATATTTCATGGTTCCTTCTACCCCCCTAATTTTGTTTTTTACATATTTTCTGCTTCCTTTATACTCAAGTACCTGGTTTGATTTCAGTTTCCTAAACCTTACATATGCTTCCATTTTCTTTTTAACTAAACTTAGATCTCTCAGCACCCAAGATTCTCAAATCTTGCCATCTTTATCTTTCATCCTCAGAGGAACATGTAAGTCCTGAACTCTGGTCAACTGGCTTTTAAAGGATTCCGACATGTCAGATGTGGATTTATCTTCAAACAGCTGGCCCCAATCCAACTTTTCCAGTTACTGCCTCATAATGTCATAATTAACCCTCCCTCATATTAGCACTTTCACCCAAGAAGCAATCTTCTCCTTTTTCATAACTATCCTAGACCTAATGGAATTATGATCACTATTCCCAAAATGCTATCCCACTGAAACTTTGATCACCTAGCCCAATATGGCTAATATGGCTCCTTCCCTGTTGGACTATCCATATGTTGTTTCAGGAATTTTTCCTAGATGCGTCTAACAAATTCTACCCCATCTACATCCCTGGTATTAAGGGAGTCTCAGTGAATATTGGAGGAATTAAAATAAGCCACTACAACAACACTGTTGTTTTTACATTTTCCATGTCCTGTCTATATTTCTGTTCCTCCATCTCCTGCTGCCTAATGGGAAGCCAAGAATATAATTCCATAATTGTGATAGCACCTTTCTTATTCCTAACTTCTACCAATATTGTCTTGCTGGATGAACCGTGCAAGAAGTCTACTCTTAATTCTCACCTTAACTCCCGCCCGCCCCCCGATTCCATCCCTGTCTATCCCACCTGAAACATTTAAACTGTTGAACATTGAGCTGCCAATCCAGTCCTTCTCTTAATCAAGTTTCTGGAACAGCTGCCACAATATTGTTCCATGTACTAGTCAAGCAAGAAGGAATTTTGGTTGATGAGTGATTTTGTGACTGGAAGGCAGTATCCATTGGGTTCTGTAAGGCTTATATTGGGTCTCCTGCTTTTTGTAGTTTCTATTAATGGTATGTGGTCCAACATAGGAGAAATAACTAATAAGTTTGCAGACAATTCAGAAATTGACCATGTGGTTGATAATGAGGAAAAGATTTGAAGATTTCAGGAAGATATCAATGGACCTAATGGACAAAAGTAATGTGTTTAGAGAAAGTTAGCAAGACAATGGAGTCCTCTATAAATTGTTAATACTGACACCGGTAGAGAGGCAGAGACCTTGGAATGAATATCCACAGATCCCTGAAGGGCGTATGTGGCTGTGTGAAATATGAGCAGAAATTGAAACCATTCAAACTTTTGAATGTGCTCTTTGTATCAGTCTCCACAGTACAGGACACCAATAGCATTCAAAAATAAGCAAAATAATTAAGAGGCAAAAGGAGGAAGGAAGAAGTATACTTGAAGATACCAAAGATACTTGAAACTAAACAGCAGAGTCAGTCAGCAGTGAAGGTCCACTGCCTAGTCAGACAGCTGTGCAGGTTTACTGCTCCATTCGTTTCAGCTGCCATATACTCCCTGCTTTGTCTCTCTTTCTGCTTTTTAAATTGCTGTTATTTTGATCATTTTTCCCCAAAGTTCTAAAACAATGCAACGGCTTATAAAACAGTAATTACTGCTCTTAGAATTTAAAGAAATCAGCTCCAAGACTGAAAATGCCTCAAAAAAGGAGCAACTCTTACAGCTACAATTATTTCCTGTCCTCTATCTTGGATTAACCAGAATCTTTACTCCAATTCATTGAGAAAATTACATAGATAAAGGAGTAAATGTAGAACTTATGGGTGGGTTTAGTTGAGGGAAACATGGGCTTTCAAAGCAAGAGGATAAGGCAGCATTACAGGGCAGCTATTTGGACAATGACACCTGGAGTGGAACAAGAAGTGACAGTGTACAATGTAGAAAAACAGTAGTAAACAGAATATAAAGGGGAAAAAGTGGTCAAAAAGGCAAAATTAATGGCTGTTGAATGCACAGAGTATTTGGAACAAAATAATTGAATAATCAGCACAAATATGAACTAAGTTATATAATCTTATAGCCATAACAGAGACATGTTTACAAGTAGACCAAAGATGAGAAATAAATAGTCAGGGACAGACAGGAAATAAAAAGTGGTGAGGTAGCATTGTTGGTACTGAATAGGTTAAAAATTATAGCAAGAAATGATCTTGAAAGACATAAAATCCATATGGTTAGAGGTTAAGAAATAAAATGGGAAAGAAGACACTGGTATGAGTAATCTATAGGCCCCTAAACAGTAGCTATATGGTGGGACAGAGAATACATCAGGAGATAATGAGAGTGTGTGAGAAATGCAGTTCATTAATCATGTGTGATTTTAATCTTCATGTTTTTGTAGATTGAGACAGTCAGATTGGCAGAGGAAGCCATGAGGAAGAATTCATCCAGTGTGTTCAGGAATGTTCAGGACCATGTCCGAGAACAATGTATTGTGGATCCACTGTGAGATCAGACTATTTTGTCTGTGGTGTGATGTGTAATGAGGCAGGTTTAATAAATATTAATGAAAAAGATCTCCTCTAAAACTCTGACCATAGCATAGTGCAATTTAGCATTCAGTTTGAGAGGAACGAAGTTGTGCATTTTAAATAAAGGTAATTACAAAGGAATGATGGCACAGCTGGCTAAAGTGGACTGGGAAAGAAGTCAAGCAGCAAAGTCAGTTGAGACGTTATGGTAGATGTTTAAGAAAATAGTTCATAGCGTTCAGAAAAGACATATTCCAATGAGGAAGAAGGATTTTAGAAAGGGTATAAACCAACCATGGTTAACCAGGGAAATTAAGAATAGTATGAGGATGAATTTTTTTTAAAAACACATTAAATATGTAAAGATTAATAATAAGCAAGAGGATTAAGAGAGTTTTAAAAGCTACCAAAAAATGACTGAAAAAGAATTTGAGGGTAAACTTGCAAGTAATATTAAGGCAGACAGCAAGAGCTCAGAGTCATAGAGTCCTGCAGCATGGAGACAGTCCCTTTGGCCCAAACTGCTACATGCCGACCAAATTTTCCCTCAACGCGAACTCAATTTCCCTACACTTGGCCCATATCCTTCTGATCCTTTCCTATCCATGTATTTGTCCAAATGCCTTTTAAATGTTGTTAATGTACCCACCTCAACCACTTCTGCTGGCAGCTCATTCCATATGCGTACCACCCTCTATGTAAAAGAGTTGGCCCTCAAGTTCCCTTTTATTCTTTCCCTTCTAACCTTAAACTGATGCCCTCTAGTCCTCAACTCCCCAACCCTGGGAAAAAGACTGAGTGTATTCACCCTATCCATGCCTCTCATGATCTTATACACTTCTATAAGAACCCTCCTCAGTCTCCTATGCTCTAAAGAAAAACCTCCCAGCTTGTCCAACTTCTCCCGATAGCTCAGACCATTGAGTCCAGGCAATATCCTTGTAAATTTCTTCTTATAACAAGGTGACCAAAACTGAACACAATGCTCCAAGTGCAGCCACACCAATGTCCTGTCTAACTGCAACATAACTTCCCAACTCCTATACTCAATTGCCTGACTGGTGAAGGCCGGTGTTCCAAAGCCTTCTTCACTGCCCTGTCTACCTGGGACTCCACTTTCAGAGATCCGTGCAGCTGAACTCCATGGTCTCTCTGTTCCACTACACTTCTTAAAGCCCTACTATTCACTATGAAACTCCTACCTTGATTTGACTTTCCAAAATGCAAGACCTCACACATCTATATTAAACTCCATTTGTCATTTCTCGGCTGACTTCCCCAGCTGATCAAGGTCCTGCTGCAATTTCTGACAACCTTCCTCACTGTCCACAATCCTGCCTATTTTAGTGTCATTAACAAACTTACTAATCATACCTTGGACATTCTCATAATAGAAGAAGATATTAATAGTTCTCCAAAATTACTAAATATTCTGTACACCCTTGTTTACTCTGATCTGCCTGTACTGCTCATAAATAAAGTTTTTCACTGTGCTTCAGTATCTCAATAAATCAGACTGAACTTGGTTTTATGAAATGGGAATCATACCTGACAAATTTACTATAACTCTTTGAATGGGTAACAAGTTGGATATGGAGAAGCAGTGGGTGTAATATATTTGGATTTTCAGAAAGCATTTGATAAGGAGCCACACATTAGACTATTTAACAAGAGCATGGCTAGGCGGTAGACTAATTCATATTTGATTTGATTTATTATTGTCACATGTACAAAGAAACAGTGAAAAGTATTGTTGTGCATGCTAACTTGACAAATCGTGCATTACGCAAGAACATCAGCATAACAGAACCAAATGCAGAATATAGTGTTGTAGCCACAGAAAAAGTGCAAAGAAAAATCTATACATATATGTGAAGGTCTGTTCATAAGTCTGGTAACTGTTGGCATGTGGTTTCACACTTTTTTATTTATTTGATTTATTTATTTTCACATGTATCTTGTTACAAAATACAGTGAAATGTGTTGTATAGTGTTGCCACTAAAACACAGAAAAATAAACCAAAGCATAGGATATAAAGGCAGAAAAATGAAGAAATAAAGAAAGTGTTCACCTTTACAGTCCTTCTTGTTAAGTGTTCAGTCATGCACCTGGTAGCCAGGCATGAGTCCAGGTGGCATGGTGGCTCAGTGGTTAGCATTGCTGCCTCACGGCACCAGGGACCCGGGTTTGATTCCAGCCTTGGGCAGCTGTCTGTGTGGAGTTTGCACATTCTCTTCGTGTCTACATGGGTTTCATCTGGATGCTCTGGTTTCACAAGCCAAAGATGTGCAGGTTCGTAGAATTGGCCATGCTAAATTGCCCATAGTGTTCAGGATGTGTAGGTTAGGTGCATTAGTCAGGGGTAAAGGGTGAGTAATAGGGTAGGGGAATTGGTCTGGATGGACTACTCTTTGGAGGGTCAGTGTGGACTTGTTGGACCAAATGGCCTGTTTCCACACTGTAGGGATTCTATAGTCCATGATCTCACCATGCTGCCGCTGCTGGAGCAAATGTCACCAGCCTTCAGTGCCAACTCACCTCTACCAATGCCCTCAACACTATCAGTTCCTACTGGACCTTGCCAATGCAGATCTCACTGATGCTGCTGGGTACCACACCAGCCCGAGCTCAACTCTGTTTTGGGTCCATTGCTGATGCTGCCAGCTCTCATACTGGGTCCAAACTCACCTCCACCACCTCCATGAATGCAGACAGCAGTAATAACCCAAACTCACTTCCATATTAGCAGCTAAGAGTCAACGCTAGGACCAACTTGACAATGCAGAAGCTGCTGGGGACCCAAGCTCACATCCAAAACCACTGCCATGAGTCCGTATTACTGAGCCTACTCAAGTCTGCATTGCAAAGCCCACTCAGAACTGCTAAAACCATCACCATGGCCAAGCTCATCACCAAGAGGTAAGTAAACTAAAATAGCAGAGAGAAAAGAAAACAAGAGGAGAGAGAAAAAAAGGAAAGAAACGATAAGAAAAGCAGATGATGTGACCCCCACCTGCACCACAGCATCATTGATACAGACAGGGATGTGTCCTCTACTCTGCCTCCTGAAACTAAGAACCAGCAGCTTTGTTTGGCTGACATTGAGGGAGAGATTGTTGTCTTTACACCATGCAAGTAAGCTCTCTATCTCTTTCCTGTACTCTACCTTGTTGGTATTTGAGATCTGGTTCACTATGGTGGTGTCATCAGCAAATTTGTATATGGAGTTTGAGCTGAATTTAGTGAGTGTAAAATGAGTACAGTAAGGGGCTGAGTACACAGCCTTGCAGGGCATTAGTGTTGAGGATTATTGTGGAAGAGATGTTGTCACCCATCATTACTGATTGCAGTCTGTGGGTCAGGAAATCCAGGATCCAGTTGCAGCGGTGGGGGAGGGGGGGGAGCTCAGTCTGAGGTCTCAGAGTTTGGAGATGAGTCTTGTTGGAACTGTGGTGTTGAAGGTGGAGCTAAAATTAATAAATAGGAGCCAATAATAGAAGACAGAGAGTTGGGATATAGGAGGCATTTTCAGGATAACAACCTGTAACTAGTGCCACAGGGATCAATGCAGGGGCCACAGTTATTTACAATATATATTATTGACTTGAATGTGGAAAATGAAAGTACTATACCCAAGTTTGTGGATGACATAACAATAGGTTGAAAAGAAAATGGTGAAGGTGACACAAAGAGTCTGCAGAGGGATAAAGACAGGTTGAGCAAGTGGACAAAAACATGGCAGATGGAATATAATATGGGGAAATGTGAGGTTATGCAGTTTGGCAGGAAGAAGGGAGGAGTTGAATATTATTTAAATAGAGAAAAAAAAACTGCAGAAAACTACAGAAATGAAGGATTTGAGAGTCCTCATCCATGCATCAAAAAAGCTGGTATTCAACTTCAGTGGGTAATAGGAAAGGAAAAAGGAATTTTGGCCTTGGTTTCAAAAGGAACAGGTTATAAAAGTAGGCAGAGTTTTAAAAATTATAAAAGATACTAGTCAGACCACAGCTGGAATACTATGAACATTCTTGTGCCCCTTCTCTAAGGAAAGATCTACCAGCATTGGAGGCAGCCCAGAGAAGATACACAAGGCTGATACCCAGATGTGAGGCACTGACCCATGAAGAAAAGTTGGAAAGGTTGGGCCTATACTCATTCAAGTTTAGAGGATCAAGAGAAGACCTTAATTAAACATCAAAAATCCACAGTGGCCTTGGTAGGGAAGATGAAGAAAGGTTGTTTCCCCTTGTATTAATAGTCGAGGACCAGAGGGTATAACCTCAGAGTGATGGTTTACCATTTAAGACAGAGATGAAAAGGAATTTCTTCTCTCAGAAGTTGGAAAGTCTATGGAATTCTTTACCAAATAGGGCTTTGAAGATTAATTTGTTAAGTATAATCAAGGCTAAGGTAGCCAGCTATATAATCAGTAAAGGAATCAAGGGTGATTATGAAAAGGCTGGAAAGTGAGTTGAGGGTTATGAGATCAGCCATGATTTCACTGAATGGTGGAAAGGACTCAATGGGCCAAGTGTTACTTCTGCTCCATTGTCATAAGGTCTTATACCTTTGCTCCTATAATTCAAGTCATTGATGTAAATTGTAAAAGGTTAAGGCCCTGGCATAGACCTCTGCAAGACTCTTCATCCTGCCTCTCAGAAAGAGACTCTCTTGTACATTCTCTCTGTTATGCATACTCCCTCAAGAGCTTTTATTTTCTGAGATAATCTTTGATGTGGCACCTTTTCAAATACCTTAAGAATCATTTTTAACATCTCGGAAGCTGTCAAACTTTGCCTGAACTCAACGACTGACACCCTGCAGCTCCATAATATAGAGAATTCCAAAGATTCACCACCCTTTCACCAGTGAAAAGGTTCCTCCTCAACACCGTCCAAAATGACTTACCTTTTATTCTGAGACTGTGATCCTGATTCTAGAATACCTCAAGCAAATCAGTTTGAATGAGGTCACCTCTTCTACTTCTAACCTTTGGAGGTCCAACCTTTATAGGACAAAATGGAGTTACAGGCAAAAACCCTCAGAACATTTAAAATTTACTTGAAATGTGCACTTGAAATGCTGAAGCTTTCTGGGCACAGATCAAATGCTGGAAGGTAGGATTGATTGCTTGACTGTTTCTCAACTGACAAAAACATTAAGGACCAAATGGGTACATTCCATGTTATACATGTCTGCAATTTTGATGAGGCATAAAGGGAATGTGAGAAAGATCATTTTACGCCCTAAGTGGTAATAACCTGGCACCTACGAAATTGGTGAGATGGAGAATAACACTAATTTCAAAAGGAAATTAAATGGTACCTTCAGGAAATAAACTTGCAGGGCAGAGGAATCAGATTGAAATGCTTACAAAGTCCTTATATGTGCTCTACTTGGAGGTATAGGCAAAGTAGTGCTATGGGGGAGCACAGCAGGTCAGGCAGCATCCGAGGAGCAGGAAAATTAACGTTTCGGGCAAAACCCTTCATCGGGAATCCTGATCAAGGGCTTTTGCCTGCGACATCGATTTTCCTGCTCCTCAGACGCTGCCTGACCTGCTGTGCTTTTCCAGCACCACTCTAATCTAGACTCTGATCTCCAGCATCTGCAGTCCTCATTTTCTCCTCCTTCAGTGCTATACAGTACATAGATGCTTGATTATGACACAGGGACAAGTAACCCTGCCATTGAGTGTGGGTAGGTTACAAAGTTGTGGATGGAAGGGAATCGGGATCAATCCCTTGCCAGTCCTCATTTCATTCACATCTGTGCCATTGGACTTTAATTTAGGGTTAGAAAGACAAGCTCAGGGGCAAGGATCCAACTTTAATGTATTTTAATACATTAGTGGGATGTGGGCAATACTGGCTGGGCCAGCATTTCCTGCCCATCCCTACCTGCCCTTGGAAGATGGTGGTGAGCTGCTCTCCTGAACCATTGCAGTCCATATCGTGTAGGTGCACCCTTAGTGCTATTTGGAAGTAAGTTCCATAGACCCATAGACCACAATCAGTAAGAATAGGTGACAATACCTCCTCCACCGTAATCCTCAACACCAGAGCCCTGCAAGGCTGCATACTCAGCCCCCCCCCCCCCCCACTGTACTCCTTATACACTGTATAGCAAAACTCTACCCCAACTCCATTTAAACATTTACTGATGACACCATCGTTGTCGGGAGGATCTCACACAATGATGAAATAGAATACAGGAAAGAAATAGAGAGCTTAGCAGCATGGTGCAAAGGCAATAATCTCTCCCCCAGCATCAACAAAACAAAGGAGTTGGTTATTGACTTGAGGAAGTGGAGTAGAGGGACATCCCTGTTTGCATAATGGTACTGAGCTGGAGACACTCATGAGTGTCAAGTTCTTGTGAGTGACGATCACTGACAATCTATCCTAGTCCACCCATGTCGATGTAATGGTCATGAAAGTACAACAAATTCTTTGCTTCCTCTTGAGGTTAAGGAAATTTCACATGTCCAAAAGGACTATAACTGTCTTAGTTTTAACAGAGTTGTGAATGAAGATAAGGGAGGCCCACAAGTTAAGGTGCCAAACTAGAGCAGGGCCAATTTTGGGACCATTAGGATCTAGCAGAGGTCGATGGGTGAGTTTCTTAAAAGGAAAAGGAGTGACTAGCAAATGGGAGTCTTTTAATAGTGTGATATCAAGAGTGCAGGGACAGTATGTCCCTATTGGCTGAAGGTTAAAAACTGGCAGGTTTAGGGATCCCTGGATGACAAGGGCTATTGAGGCTCTGGTCAGGAAAAAGAAGACGGCATACATTGGGTTTAAGCTATCGCTCTCAAGTGAATCCCCAGATGACTACAAAAACTGTAGAAGCACACCTCAGAGTGAAATCAGAAAAGCAAAAAGAGGGTATGTGCTGGACCTGGCAGATCATGTTAAAGATCATCCCAAGAGGTTCTGCAGCTGTATTAAGAGTAAAAGAGTGGATAGGGAGAGAATTGGTCCTCTTAAAGACCAGCATGACCATCTATGTGTGGAGCCAAAGGAGATGGGGGAGATTTTAATAAATGTTTCTCCTCAGTGATTACTAAGAAGAGAATCATGGAGGCTAAGGAAATAAGAGAAACAATTAGGGATGTTTTGGGACACATACATGTTACCAGAGGGAAGGTGTTTGCAGCCTTAAAACGCATTAAAGTGGATAAAGCCCTGGGCCTGATCAAATCCATCCTTGGACATTGTCGGAAGCTGGGGAAGAAATTGCAGAGGCCCTTGCGAGGGTTTTTTGCTTTGTCTTTAGCCTCTGGTGACGTTCCGGAAAACTGGAGGGTGGCTAATGTTGTTCTATTTTTAAGAAAGGTAGCAGAACCAAACCAGGGAGTTACAGGCCAGTGAGCCTGACATCAGTGGTGGGCAAGTTGTTGCAAAGGAAACTGAGGGACAGGATCAACCGATATTTGGATAGTCAAGACCTGATTAGGGATAGCCAGCATGGATTTTGTGTGCAGGAAGTCATGCCTGATAAATCTTTTAGAGTTTTTTGAAGAGACAACCAAGAGGATGGTGACATCTTGCAAAATGTCCAGATTACAGAGGAGGAAGTGCTGGATCTCTTGAAAGGGGTAAAGGTGGATAAATCTCCAGGACCTGATCAGGTGTACCTGAGAACTCTGTGGGAAGCTAGAGAAGTGATTGCTAGGCCTCTTGCTGAGATATTTAGTATCATCGATAGTCGCAGGTGAGGTGCCGGAAGACTGGAGGTTGGCAAACGTGGTGCCACTGTTTAAAAAGGGTGGTAAAGACAAGCCAGGGAACTATAGACCAGTGAGCCTGACCTCGGTGGTGGGCAAGTAGTTGGAGGGAATCCTGAGGGACAGGATGTACATCTATCTGGAAAGGCAAGGACTGATTCGGGATAGTCAACATTGCTTTGTGCGTGGGAAATCATGTCTCACAAACTTGGTTGAGTTTTTTGAAGAACTAACAAAGAAGATTGATGAGGGCAGAGCAGTAGATGTGATCTATATGGACTTCAGTAAGGCGTTCGACAAGGTTCCCCATGGGAGACTGATTAGCAAGGTTAGATCTCATGGAATACAGGGAGAACAAGCCATTTGGTTACAGAACTGGCTCAAAGGTAGAAGACAGAGGGTGGTGGTGGAGGGTTGTTTTTCATACTGGAGGCCTGTGACCAGTGGAGTGCCACAAGGATCGGTGCTGGGCCCTCTACTTTTTGTCATTTACATAAATGATTTGAATGCGAGCATAAGAGGTACAGTTAGTAAGTTTGCAGATGACACCAAAATTGGAGGTGTAGTGGACAGCGAAGAAAGTTACCTCAGATTACAACAGGATCTGGACCAGATGGGCCAATGGGCTGAGAAGTGGCAGATGGAGTTTAATTCAGATAAATGCAAGGTGCTGCATTTTGGGAAAGTAAATCTTAGCAGGACTTATACACTTAATGTTAAGGTCCTAGGGAGTGTTGCTGAACAAAGAGACCTTGGAGTGCAGGTTCGTAGCTCCTTGAAAGTGGAGTTGCAGGTAGACAGGATAGTGAAGAAGGTGTTTGGTATGCTTTCCTTTATTGGTCAGAGTATTGAGTACAGGAGTTGGGAAGTCATGTTGCGGCTGTACAGGACATTGGTTAGGCCACTGTTGGAATATTGCGTGCAATTCTGGTCTCCTTCCTATTGGAAAGATATTGTGAAACTTGAAAGGATTCAGAAAAGATTTACAAGGATGTTGCCAGGGTTGGAGGATCTGAGCTACAGGGAGAGGCTGAATAGGCTGGGGCTGTTTTCCCTGGAGCGTCAGAGGCTGTGGGGTGACCTCATAGAGGTTTACAAAATTATGAGGGTCATGGATAAGATAAATAGACAAAGTCTTTTCCCTGGGGTCGGGCAGTCCAGAACTAGAGACCATAGGTTTAGGGTGAGAAGGGAAAGATATAAAAGAGACCTAAGGGGCAACCTTTTTACACAGAGGGTGGTACATGTATGGAATGAGCTGCCAGAGGATGTGGTGTAGGCTGGTACCATTGCAGCATTTAAGAGGCATTTGGATGGGTATATGAATAGGAAGGGTTTGGACGGATATGGTCTGGGTGCTGGCAGGTGGGATTAGATTGGGTTGGGATATCTGGTCGGCATGGACGGGTTGGACCGAAGGGTCTGTTTCCATGCTGTACATCTCTATGACTGTATGACTCGAGGACAGGTGAGGGGAAAGCAATGGATATTGTCTGTATAGACTTTAGTAAGGCCTTTGATAAAGTCCCATATCACAGGCTAATCATGAAGGTTAGGTCACATGGAATCCAGGCAGAGCTAGCTAATTAGATTCAAAATTGGCTTGATGGTAGGAAGCAAAGGATGATGGTTGAAGGTTGTTTCTTGGACTGAAGACCAGTGACTAGCGCTGTGCCACAAGGAAGGTGCTGGGACCTTTGTTATTTGTTATTTTCATACATAATCTGGATGTGGATGTACAAGGCATAATTAGTAAGTTTTTAGATTAGAATTGCGCTGGAAAAGCACAGCAGGTCAGGCAGCATCCGACAAGCAGGAAAATCAACATTTTGGGCAAAAGTCCTTCATCAGGAAGGATTAGTAAATTTGCAGATGATTCATAATTAGGAGGTATCGATAGCGAGGAAAGTTATCAAAAATTCCAGAGGGATCTTGATCAGATAGGGATGTGGACTGAGGGTTGGTAAAAGCAATTCAATACAGACAAGTGTAAGGTGTTGCATTTTGGAAAATCAAGCCAACTGAGGAGTGTTGTGGAACAGAGGGACTGAGGAATACACATACATAGTTCGTTAAAAGCAGAGTCTGAGACAGACAAAGTTGTGAAGAAGGCATTTAGCATGCTAGCCTTCATCAGTCGAGGCATTGAGTACAGGGATTGTTACAGCTGCATAGGTCATTAGTGAGGCTACACTTAGAGTATTCTGTACAGTTTCAGTTACCTTGTTATGGGAAAGACATAGTTAAACTGGAAAATGTGATAATGCTGCTCCTTTAACAAGGTTATGTTGTCCTTGTTTTATTCCAAAAGGAGTTGTAAAAGGCAGAGGTGCTGATATTGCTACCAGAGACTGCCTAAGTCAACAATAAGGGAATGCCTTTAGGTTTTTTTAGAACAGTTACACAATGAAAGGAGAGTGGCCAATTCTCCCAGTTCTGGGATTTTTTTAGTTTGGTGGGGACAGAGGATCCATGCTTCAGCAAATGATCCCTGGCGGATCCTCTCTCTCTCACATCACTCCTGTGAGAACGTGGGCTTGAATTTACCTTTTTTTTTGCCAAGGGGTGTGTTTATGGGGATGTTGCAAGAAATTGGAATAGCATCATTAAGTTGCAAAAGAGTTGGTTGGGTTTTCAGACAGGTTAAGTTATTCTATATTCTGTTCTCTTTTGTTTATGTTTCGTTTGGTGGTCTGTAAATAAATTCTATTTGTTTAAATCTGAGTGGTTTGACCAGCTGCATCACTCCTGGAATAATCATCCTGCCTAATAGAACTAAAAAAGGTAGGGTCTGGGTGACCTTCTGGAAACATTTTGAGGGGGTCTGGCCTCAAGTTGCCAGGACTCTGAGGCTTGAGTTATAGGGAGAGGATGGCCAGGAGAGGACTTTATTCCTTGGAACATAGGAGAATGATGGGTCACCTTATTGACGTGTATAAAATTGTGAGGGGCATTTTGTTTTTTTCCAGGGATGGGGAATTGAAAACTAGAGGGCATAGGTTTAATGTGAGAGGGGAAAGATTTAAGAAGGACCTGAGGGGCAAAGTCTTCATGTAGAGAGTGTCAGGCAGGCAGGCATCATTACTGTCAGGGGATGGAAAGGGAACCGGCAGGCAATGCAGGGATCCCCTGTGGCCATTCCCCTCAATAACAAGTATGGTGTTTGGATATTGGTGGAGGGAGCAACTTACCAGGGGTAAGCCATGGGGTACAGGTCTCTGGCAGAGTCTGTCCCTGTTGCTCAGAAGGGAAGGGGGGTGATGAGCAGAGCAGTAATCATTGGGGACTCCATCGTTAGGGGGACAGACAGGAAGTTCTGGGGGAACAGGAGAGACTCACGGTTGGTGTGTTGCCTCCCAGGTGCCAGTGTTCATGATATCTTGAATCGTGCTTTCCGGATCCTTGAGGGGGAGGGAGAGCAGCCCCAAGTCATGGTCCACATAAGCACCAACGACATAGATAGGAAAAGGGGTGGGGATTTAAGAAAGAAATTCAGGGAACTAGGGTGGAAGCTTAGAGCTAGAACAAACAGAGTTGTTATCTCTGGTTTGTTGCCCATGCCACATGCTAGTGAGGTGAGGAATATAGAGAGAGAGAGAGAGAGAGAGAGGAGTTGAACACATGGCTACAGGGATGGTGCATGAGGGAGGGTTTCAGATACCTGGATAATTGCAGCTTATTCAGGGGTACATGGGACCTCTACAAACAGAATGGTCTTCACCTGAACCAGACGGGTACCAATCTCCTGCAGGGGGAAGATTTGCTAATGCTCTTTGGGAGGGTTTAAACTTATTCAGCAGGCGAATGGGAACCTGAATTGTAGTTCCAGTGTCCAGGAGGTTGAGAGTAATGAGGTCAGAAATATGGTGTCAAGGTCGCAAACATTCACTGCCAAGCAGGAAGGGGGTTTGAAGTGTGTCTACTTCAACGCC
Organism: Chiloscyllium punctatum; assembly: GCF_047496795.1. NCBI lineage: Eukaryota > Metazoa > Chordata > Chondrichthyes > Orectolobiformes > Hemiscylliidae > Chiloscyllium > Chiloscyllium punctatum. The sequence goes on from NC_092749.1 coordinate 2,026,535, forward strand.
AGGATCATCCGGAATAAGGTGGGTGAATTTGCAGCATGGGTTGGTACCTGGGACTCCATTTTGGACACATGGTTGTGGCTATTTTGGACACATGGTTAGAGCAGGGACAGGAATGATTGTTGCAGGTTCTGGAAATCAGATATTTCAGTAAGAACAGAGAATATGGTAAAAAAGGGGGAGGTGTGGCATTGTTAGTCAAGAACAACATTACTGTGGCAGAAAGGATGTTTGAGGACTCATCTACTGAGGTAGTATGGACTGAGGTTAGAAACAGGAAAGGAGAGGTCACTCTGTTGGGAATTTTTCGATTGGCCTCTAAGTAGTTCCAGAGATGTAGAAGAAAGGATAGCAAAGATGATTCTGGATAGGAGCGAGAATAACAGGGTAGTTGTTATGGGGCCTTTAACTTTCCAAATATTGACTGGAAATAGATTAGATTCCCTACAGTATGGAAACAGGCCCTTCGGCCCAACAAATCCACACCAACCCTCCATAGAGTAACCTTTCCCGACCCATTCCCCTACCCTATATTTACCCATAGCTAATGCACCTAACACTATGGGCAATTTAACATGACCAATTCACCTGACCTGTGAGAGGAAACCCAAGCAGACACAGGGAGAATGTGCAAACTCCACACAGACAGTCGCTGGAGGTGGGAATCGAACCTGGGTCCCTGGGACTTTGAGGAAGCAGTGCTAACCACTGAACCACCATGCTGCCCCAAAACTATTGTTTGAGTACTTTAGATTTGTCAGTTTTTGTCCAATGTGTGCAGGATAGTTTCCTGACACAGTATGTAGACAGGCCAACAAGGGGTGAAGCCATATTGGATTTGGTATTGGGGAATGAACCTGGCCAAGTGTTAGATTTGGAGGTAGGTGAGCACTTTAGTGATATTGACCACAATTCAGTTATGTTTAGTTTAGCGATGGGAAGGGATAGGTATATACTGCAAAGCAAGAGTTATTGCTGCGAGCAAGGTAATTATGATGTGATTAGGCAAGATTTAGGATGCATAGGATGGGGAAGGAAACTGCAGGGGATGGGCACAATTGAAATGTGGAGCTTATTCAAGGAACAGCTACTGCGTGTCCTTGATTAGTATGTACCTGTCAGGCAGGAAGGAAGTGGTCGTGCAAGGGAACTCTAAAGAAGCTGTATCTCTTGTCAAGAGGAAGAAGAAGGCTTATGTTAGGATGGGACATGAAGGCCCAGTTAGGGCACTTGAGAGTTACAAGTTAGCCAGGAAGGACCTAAAGAGAGAGCTAATAAGAGCCAGGAGGGACATGAGAAGTCATTGGCAGATAGAATCAAGGAAAACCCTAAAGCTTTCTATAGGTATGTCAGGAATAAAATAATGACTAGACAAAGATTACAGCCAATCAAGGACAGCAATGGGAAGTTGTGTGTGGAGTCTGAGGAGATAGGGGAAGCATTAAATGAATATTTTTCATCAGTAATTACAATGGATAAAGACAATGCTGTTGAGGAGAATACTGAGATACAGGCTACTAGACTAGATGGGATTGAGGTTCATAAGGAGGAGGTGTTAGCAATTCTGGAAAGTGTGAAAATAGGTAATTACCCTGGGCCAGATGGGATTTATCCTAGGATTCTCTGGGAAGCCATGGAGGAGATTACAGAGTTTTGGCTTTGATCTTTATAGAACATAGAACATAGAACATAGAAGAATACAGCGCAGTACAGGCCCTTCGGCCCTCGATGTTGCGCCGATCAAAGCCCACCTAACCTACACTAACCCACTATCCTTCATATACCTATCCAATGCCCGCTTAAATACCCATAAAGAGGGAGAGTCCACTACTGCTACTGGCAGGGCATTCCATGAACTTACGACTCGCTGAGTGAAGAACCTACCCCTAACATCAGTCCTATATCTACCCCCCCTTAATTTAAAGCTATGCCCCCTTGTAATAGCTGACTCCATACGTGGAAAAAGGTTCTCACTGTCAACCCTATCTAACCCCCTAATCATCTTGTACACCTCTATCAAATCACCCCTAAACCTTCTTTTCTCCAAAGAAAACAACCCCAAGTGCCTCAGCCTTTCCTCATAGGATCTTCCTACCATACCAGGCAACATCCTGGTAAACCTCCTCTGCACCCGTTCCAGTGCCTCCACATCCTTCCTATAGTATGGTGACCAAAACTGCACTCAATATTCCAGATGCGGCCGCACCAGAGTCTTATACAACTGCAGCATGACCTCAGGACTCCGGAACTCAATTCCTCTACCAATAAAAGCCAGTACGCCATATGCCTTCTTCACTGCACTATTTACCTGGGTGGCAACTTTCAGAGATCTGTGTACATGGACACCAAGATCCCTCTGCTCTTCCACACTACCAAGTAGTCTACCATTACCCCAGTAATCCATCTTTTTATTACTCTTACTAAAGTGAATCACTTCACACTTAGCTACATTGAACTCCATTTGCCACCTTTCTGCCCAGCTCTGCAGCTTCTCTATATCCCGCTGTAACCTGCCATATCCTTCCTCACTGTCTACAACTCCTCCGACTTTCGTATCATCCGCAAACTTGCTCACCCAACCTTCTAACCCTTCCTCCAGGTCATTTATAAAAATGACAAACAGCAATGGTCCCAAAACAGATCCTTGCGGAACACCGCTAGTGACGGCACTCCAAGATGAACCTTTGCCATCAACTACTACCCTCTGTCTTCTTCCAGAGAGCCAATTCCTAATCCAAACCTCCAACTCACCCTCAATGCCATATCTCTGTATTTTCTGCAGTAGCCTACCATGGGGGACCTTATCAAACGCCATTGTCTACCTTATGTTGCCATTGTCTACAGGAATAGTGCCAGAAGACTGGAGGATAGCAAATGTTGTCCCCTTGTTCAAGAAGGGGAGTAGAGACAATCCTGGAAATTATACACCAGTGAGCCTTACTTCAGTTGTGGGTAAAGTGTTGGAAAAAGTGATAAGAGATAGGATTTATAGTCATCTAGAGAAGAATAAGTTGGTTATAGGTAGTCAACATGGTTTTGTGAAGGGTAAGTCGTGCCTCACAAACCTTATTGAGTTCTTTGAGAAGGTGACTAAACAGGTGGATGAGGGTAAAGTGGTTAATGTGCTGTATATGGATTTCAGTAAGGCATTTGATAACGTTCCCCATGGTAGGCTATTGCACAAAATATGGACGCACGGGATTGAGGGTGATTTAGCAGTTTGAATCAGAAATTGGCTAGCTGATAGAAGACAGAGGGTGGTAGTTGATGGGAAATGTTCATCCTGGAGGTCAGCTAGTGGTGTTCTGCAAGGATCTATTTTAGTGCCACTGCTGTTGGTCATTTTTATAAATGACCAAGATGAGAGGGTAGGGAGATGAGTTAGTAAATTTGCGGATGACACTAGGGTTGATGGAGTTGTGGATGGTGCTGAAGGATGTTGCAGGTTACAGAGGGACATCGATAAGCTGCAGAGCTGCGCTGAGAGGTGGCAAATAGAGTTTAATGTGGAAAAGTGTGAGATGATTCACTTTGGAAGGAGCAACAAGAATAGTGTACTGGGCTAATGGTAAGAATTGCAGTATAAATGAGCAGAGAGATCTCGGTGTCCAGGTACATAGATCCTTGAAAGTTGTTATCCAGGTTGATAGGGTTGTTAAGAAGGCATATGCTGTGTTAACACTTATTGGTAGAGGGATTGAGTTTCGGAACCATGAGATCATGCTGCAGCTGTACAAGACACTGGTGCGGCCACATTTGGAATATTGCGTACAGTGCTGATCACCACATTATAGGAAGGATGTGACAGCTTTCGCAAATATTCAGAGGAGATTAACTAGGATATTGCCTGGTATGGAGGGAAGATCTTATGAGGAAAGGTTGAGGGACTTGAGGCTGTTTTCGTTAGAGAGAAGAAGGTTGAGAGGGGACTTAATTGAGACATATCAGAAAATCAGAGGGTTAGCCAGCATGGACCGTGAGAGCCTTTTTCCTCAGATGGTGATGGTTAGCATGGGGGACATAGCTTCAAACTGAGGAGTTATAGATATAGGACAGATGTCAGAGGTAGTTTACTCAGAGAGTAATAAGTGTGTGGAACACTCTGCCTGCAACAATAGTAGACTTGCCAACTTTAAGGACATTTAAATGGTCATTGGATAGACGTATGGATGAAAATGGAATAGTGTAGGGTAGATGGGCTTCAGATTGGTTCCACATTTCAGTGCACCATCAAACGCCAAAGGGCGTATACTGCACTGTCATGTTCTACGTTCAATGTTCTGTGTTCTATATATGGAATGGTCTGCCAGAGAAAATGGTTGAGGCAGGTACAATAGCAACATATTTTTTTAAATTTGGATCGGTACATGGCTGGAAAAAGGTCTAGTGGGATATGGCCAAAATGCAACAACGGGAACTAACTGAGTGGACACAATGGTCAGCATGGACTAGTTTGGGCCGAAAGACCAGTTTCCATGCTATAATAATCGATGGTTCTATGACTCTTACCAATTTTTATAGATACACCATAGAAAGCATCCTATCCTAACGCATTATAGCTTGGTTTGGCAAGACTGCAAGAAACTACAGAGTTGCATCATGCAAACCAACCTTCCATCAGCTTGCTTTTTCTCCATGGAGGCTGCCTGACCCGCTGTGATCTCCAGCATTTTTTATACCTAGAACATTACCTAGCTCTCTGGATTAATAGTCTGGTGATAATATTACGAGGCCACCACCCTAACCACAATCAATGGGTGAGGCCATTAAGTGATTTCCACATGATGATCATGTTAAATTCATGCTGTTGCCAATGAAAGGGCCAATGCAGGTCAACAAACTCGAGGGTGAAAGGTAAGTGGTTATATTTAGATACTTGGTTAGAGACAAAAAAAGGCGCAGATGCAGAAGTCCAAAGTAGACAAGTAGGAAGCTGGAAGGAGACAGCAAGCCAGGCAGCATCAAGAGGTGGAGAAGTCGACATTCCTGAATAAGGGTTATACCTGAAACATTGATTTCTCCACCTCTTGATGCTGCCTTACTTGCTGTGTTCTTTCAGCCTCCTGCTTGTCTACTTTAGATATTTGGCAGCAGAATTTTAAATGGGCAGAATGTGTGAGTTGAAAACTTGCATGAGGATTTCCACTATAGATGAGCTGGTAATGGGCAATGTTTTTATGATGATGACAATAAGTAGCCCAGAGCTCAGCTGGATGTTAAATAGAACTGAAAGGTGCTAAACAACGTTGTTCAGTCAGTGACCAGAATAATACTCAGGTCAAGAATGAAGACAATGACTTCAGTATCTTCAATGGTAATTGCAGTGAGTGATTGTGTGAGTATTTTAGTTGGATTCTTGCTTACCATCACTTTTGGAGTTGAAAACAGCTTCTTACACTTGCTTTGGTCCCAGCAATCCCCCAGCTGGCCAGATGTCAGAGTCCACAACATGCTGAACATCACCAGGATACTTCTCCATGTTGACTGCTGCATGATAGTCAGGTCTCAGGATCAGAAATCCTTTCCAGCAAAGAAAACAGAAAACTACATTAGACAGAAACCCTTCCCCAGAACACTGTGCCCCATTCTACAGACCCATCTGTCTATTGTGTTCAGTTCTGCTCAGCCACTGAAGGAGACTTAACTATGATGGGCAGACCTGAGGGAATCCCTGAAAGTCAGAGTCTGAGTTATGGGAAATGGCAGTTAGCTCATTTGGCTAAGAGTTAACTGAAGAATGACTCTTAATACATAGATCCAATCCCTGTCCTGACTGAGGTAAGGGCCTATATTTTGGGGGCTGTATTCTTGCCATATCCCATTGCGACATAACAGCATGAACTACGTGATGTAACCCTGAGTAAATGGCAATGGCAGAGAAAGCCCTATCCTGATCAGCCACACTCTACCCAAGTGGAGTCTTCTTGCCTCTGGAATCATTTGAAAGCGGCCCACATCCTTCATCCACTTTGATTAAATGCTATCCATAGCTTTAAAATCCCTGACAGCTTAGATATTCCCCACAGCGATGGCCAGAGAAAGAGAGTGGGACTTTTCGCTCTGGGAGATGACCACATGAAGGTAAATATGATGGTTAAAACTCCAATTTAATGTGGATATTCATTTAAGTAAAAATAAATGGCAGAAAAAGACTAATCGAAGAGGAATAAACCGCCAGATAGAGTGAATGCAGATGCTGTAGAATCTTTGAAATACATCTTTGGTTTCTCTAGTTGGGGTGGGGTGCCAGGGTCTGTGGATGGATTAATGGCCTTTCTGACCTTTAATTATCATGATCTCATCTATCTCTAGCTTTCCTTTTCTCTCTCTCTCTTTCTCTAACTCTCCATGTTTCTCTCTGTCTCTTCCCTTGTCTTCCTCTCCATCTCTCCTTGTTTTACTCTGCATGAGCTCTCCATGTTTTTCTCACTCTCTCTCCAGTTCTCTGAAACTCTCTCAAGTCACAATCTCCTTTTCTCCAGCTTTCTCACCCGCTTTGCATCTTTCCTTGTCCTGCTCTCTGCCTCTCTTTGCATGACCCCTCAATGTCTCTCTCTCTCTCGCTCTTGCTCTCTCTCTTTCTTTCTCTCTGTCTCTCTCTCCCCTGATTCTCAATCTCTCTTTCTCCAGCTTGCACACTCTCAGTTATCTGTGTCTCTCTGGATATTTCTCCCCAGCTTCCCTTCACTTTCTCTCTCTCTGCAGCTCTGCATGTCTCTCTCTCTGTCCAGTTCCTTTAATTTTTCTCTATGTATCCCTTTGTCTTTTTCTCCCTCTCTGCAGCACTCCTCGTCCTTCTCTCTGTCTCTTTTTACATGAGCTCTCCATGTCTCTCTCTCGTTCTCCACGTGCAATCTCTCTTTCTCCAATTCGATCTCTTCAGCTATTCTTAGCTTTCTGGAAATCTCTCTCCATTAAAATAGAAACAAAGAAGATAGGAGCAGGAGTAGGACATTTGGCTCCTTGAGCCTGCTCCACCATTCACTATGATGCAAGATGATCATTGAAGCTCAATCACCACAAGTGCCACATCTATCTCCTTCTTAAAAACGCTAAATATTTTGGTGTTAACCACTTTCTCTGGCAATGAATTCCACTCTCTGAGTGAAGAAATTTCTCCTCTCAGTCCTGAAAGTTTTGCCCCTTATCCTAAATGATGACCACTGGTTCTGGATTCACTAACATCAGGAACATCCTTCCTGCATGTAACCTGTCCATAATATTTATAAAATATACGTAAGTGATTTAGATGAGGGAACTAAATGTGTTATCTCCAAGTTTGCAAATGATACAAAGCAAGGTGGGAGGATGTTGAGGTGTTGCAGTGTGATTGGACAGGCTGGGGGAATGGCCTAGATTCAGGATAATGTTGACAAATGTGAGGTTATACACTTTAAAAGCAAAAAAGGAAGACTGGTTTATATCTGAATGGTGATAGATTGAGAAAGGGGGAAGTGCAATGAGACAAAAAACAAAGAACTCAGAGCAAAGCACAATACAGCACAGGAACAGGCCCTTTGGCCCTCCAAGCCTGCAGTGACACATTTTGCCCTTCCATACTAAAACTACCTTCACTTATAGGATCCGTATCCCTCTATTCCCTTCCTATTGGTGTATTCCAGGTGCTTCTTGAATGCTACTAATATGTCTGCTGACACCATCTCCCCTGGCAGCGTGCTATACCTATCCTTCATTCTTGTAGAAACGTGCCGCTCCTGAACTTTTATCAACTACCGTATGAAATATTCCCACATGTCTAATGCGGATTTACTCTCAAACAATTGACTCCAATTAAAATTCTCCAGTTCCTACTTAATATGGTTGTAGCTTGCCTTCCTCCAATTTAACACATTTACCCAAGGACTGCTGTTATCCTTATCCATGAGTATCTTAAAGCCAACTGTACTCTCTACTCTCAAAATGCTCCCCCGCTGGAACTTCACTCACCTGGCTGGGCTCATTTCCTAAAACCCCTTCCCTTGCTGGACAGTTTATATACTGGAAGAAAGTGGGGACTGCAGATGCTGGAGATCAGAATTGAAAAATGTGGCGTTGGAAAAGCACAGCAGGTCAGGCAGCATCCATATGTTTACGTACTGTGTCAAGAAACCCTCCTGAATAGTCATTACAAATTCTGCCCCATTCCAAACCCCTAGCACAAAGTGAATCCCAGTCAATAAGTGGGAACTTAATATCATCCACCACAATAATCTTGCTGTTTTTACATCTTTCCAAAATCTGTCTGCATATTCTCTCCTCTATTCTCTCCTGGCTGTTTGGAAGCCTGTAGTATACTCAAGTATTATAATTTTACCTTTCCTATTCCTGAGTTCTACCCATATTGTCTCACTGCACGGGTCCTCTGATATATCCTCTGTCAGTATAGCTGTAAGATAATCCTTTACCAGTAATGCAACTCTCCGACTCCCTTTTACATCCCTTTCTATCACATCTGAGACATTTAAATCCTGGAGGATTCAGCTGCCAGTTCTGTACCTCTTTCAGAATCTGCACACCCACTGCTTTTCCTGTTTGAGTTCAACTATGTCTGGACATCAAACTGCATCTGTGAAAAATGAATAAACAGCAAAACTCTCAGCTGACCTTGGAGGAACCTGTGTGGGAGAGCTCACAGCACAGGAACAGATAAGTGCATCGTTTTTAAATGTAACCTTACTGTATATCTACAATAGCGAATAGAGTGGGTTCTTTTTTATTATATTTTTATTGAGATATGTCTCTTGATTAAATTTTTAAAATAACCTATAGAGGTTTGTAAAATCATGAGGGAGCAAGGTCTTTTCCCTCGGGTGGGGGAGTCCAAAACTAGAGGGCAAAGAGTTAGGGTGAGATGGGAAAGATTTAAAAGGCAACTTTTTCACAGAGGTGAATGTATGGAATGAGCTTCCAGAGGAAGTGGTGGAGGCTGGTACAATTACAATAACTAAAGGGCAGCTGGATGGGTATATGAATAGGAAGGGTTTAGAGGGATATGGGCCAAGTGCTGGCAAATGGGACTAGATTACATTAGGATATCTGGTCGGCATGGACAGGTTGGACTGAAGGGTCTATTTCCGTGCTGCACATCTCTATGACTCTAAGTCTCCTTAATCACAATAATATCATAGTTTCAAGTACTAACCAAACTCTAAGTTCATCTATGTTGCCTATTATACATTTCACATTGAAACACATGTTTTTCTGACACCTCCCCTGCTGTTTTCAGCAGCATTTCCTGCCTGTTCTTGTTCTTAGTAATGTTTACCTTGGTTTCTACCTCTGCATCTACTGCTCTACTGCTCTGGTTCCCATTCCCCTGCCACACTAGTTTAAGCCCTCCCCAACCACTCTACCAAGTACCCCCCTCAAGATTATCAGTCCCAGTCCTGCCCAGGTGTAGAGGTCCCACCTCCCCCAGAACCGGTTCAATGTGCCACATACCTGAAGCCCTCCCCTCACACCATCGTTTCAGCCACATGTTCATCCTATATATATTGCTGATTCTCCTCTGACTAGCTTATGGCAGTAATCCTGAGATAACGGCATTTGAGGTCCACATTTCAAGGGTCTCATCCTTTTAGGATCTCATCCTTTTTAACCAATGTCATTAGTACCAACATGTACCATAATCGCTGGTTGTTCATCCTCCCCCTTCAGAATGTCTCGCGACTGCCCCAAGCCATCCAGAACCTAAGCACAAGGAAGGCAACACACCATCCTGGACTCGTTTGCAGACACAGAAATGACTATCCACTTCCCTTATGATTGAATCCCCTACAACTATACCATGTGCATACTGATTTCACCCTCACCCTGCAGTAGAGCCAACCATGGTGCAAGAGTTTGCCTGTTACTGTTATCCCCGAGATGCCATTCCCCTCGACAGTAACCAAAACGGTATGTGTGTTTTGCAGGGAAATAACCACAGGAGATTCCTGTACTGCCTGCGTAGCCCTCCTGCTCTGCCTGGGGATCACCCATTCCCTTCCAGTGGAGTCTGAGTCTGCAGTATGACCACCTCACTATCTGCAATACTCTCCACCTCAGAAATGTTGCTCAATGTCCCCAGATGCTGCTGCAACTCCGAAACTCGGGCGTCTAGGAACTGCAGCTGAATGCACATCTTATACACATGCAGCTGCCCAGCCCAGTTATTGTGCCCAGCTTCCCACATACAGACAGACAAGCAGACTATGGTTTGGGGGTCTCCTAATATATCTTACACCTTAATACTAATTAATCGGTAAAACATTAACTATATTTAAAAATATATTGGACAGCAGTGTGTGGGGTGTGGAGTGTAGGAGAGACTGGACAGTAGAGTGGGGGGGAAGGAGAGACGGGACAGGAGGGTGTGAGGTGTGGGGTATAGGAGAGATGGGACGGCAGGGTGTGGGGTGTAGGAGAGAGGGGACAGGAGGGTGTGGGGTGTAGGAGAGACTGGACAGTGGGGTGTGGGGTGTAGAGAGACTGGACGGGAGGGTGTGGGGTATAGGGGAGACTGGACAGGAGGGTGTGGGGTATAGGGGAGACTGGACAGGAGGGTGTGGGGTATAGGGGAGACTGGACAGGAGGGTGTGGGGTATAGGGGAGACTGGACAGGAGGGTGTGGGGTGTGGGGTATAGGGGAGACTGGACAGGAGGGTGTGGGGTGTAGAGAGACTGGACAGGAGGGTGTGGGGTGTAGAGAGACTGGACAGGAGGGTGTGGGGTGTAGAGAGACTGGACAGGAGGGTGTGGGGTGTAGAGAGACTGGACAGTGGGGTGTGGGGTGTAGAGAGACTGGACAGTGGGGTGTGGGGTGTAGAGAGACTGGACAGGAGGGTGTGGGGTGTAGAGAGACTGGACGGGAGGGTGTGGGGTGTGGGGTGTAGAGAGACTGGACAGGAGGGTGTGGGGTGTAGAGAGACTGGACAGGAGGGTGTGGGGTGTAGAGAGACTGGACAGTGGGGTGTGGGGTGTAGAGAGACTGGACAGGAGGGTGTGGGTTGTAGAGAGACTGGACAGGAGGGTGTGGGGTGTAGAGAGACTGGACAGGAGGGTGTGGGGTGTAGAGAGACTGGACAGGAGGGTGTGGGGTGTGGGGTGTAGAGAGACTGGACAGGAGGGTGTGGGGTGTAGAGAGACTGGACAGGAGGGTGTGGGGTGTAGAGAGACTGGACAGGAGGGTGTGGGGTGTGGGGTGTAGAGAGACTGGACAGGAGGGTGTGGGGTGTAGAGAGACTGGACAGTGGGGTGTGGGGTGTAGAGAGACTGGACAGGAGGGTGTGGGGTGTAGAGAGACTGGACAGTGGGGTGTGGGGTGTAGAGAGACTGGACAGGAGGGTGTGGGGTGTGGGGTGTAGAGAGACTGGACAGGAGGGTGTGGGGTGTAGAGAGACTGGACAGTGGGGTGTGGGGTGTAGAGAGACTGGACAGGAGGGTGTGGGGTGTAGAGAGACTGGACAGTGGGGTGTGGGGTGTAGAGAGACTGGACAGGAGGGTGTGGGGTGTAGAGAGACTGGACAGTGGGGTGTGGGGTGTAGAGAGACTGGACAGGAGGGTGTGGGGTGTAGAGAGACTGGACAGGAGGGTGTGGGGTGTGGGGTGTAGAGAGACTGGACAGGAGGGTGTGGGGTGTAGAGAGACTGGGCAGTGGGGTGTGGGGTGTAGAGAGACTGGACAGGAGGGTGTGGGGTGTAGAGAGACTGGACAGTGGGGTGTGGGGTGTGGGGTATAGGGGAGACTGGACAGTGGGGTGTGGGGTGTAGAGAGACTGGACAGTGGGGTGTGGGGTGTAGAGAGATTGGACAGTGGGGTGTGGGGTGTAGAGAGACTGGACAGTGGGGTGTGGGGTGTAGAGAGACTGGACAGGAGGGTGTGGGGTGTGGGGTGTAGAGAGACTGGACAGGAGGGTGTGGGGTGTGGGGTATAGGGGAGACTGGACAGGAGGGTGTGGGGTGTAGAGAGACTGGACAGTGGGGTGTGGGGTGTAGAGAGACTGGACAGGAGGGTGTGGGGTGTGGGGTATAGGGGAGACTGGACAGGAGGGTGTGGGGTGTAGAGAGACTGGACAGTGGGGTGTGGGGTGTGGGGTATAGGGGAGACTGGACAGTGGGGTGTGGGGTGTAGAGAGACTGGACAGTGGGGTGTGGGGTGTAGAGAGACTGGACAGTGGGGTGTGGGGTGTAGAGAGACTGGACAGGAGGGTGTGGGGTGTGGGGTATAGGGGAGACTGGACAGGAGGGTGTGGGGTGTGGGGTGTAGAGAGACTGGACAGGAGGGTGTGGGGTGTGGGGTATAGGGGAGACTGGACAGGAGGGTGTGGGGTGTAGAGAGACTGGACAGTGGGGTGTGGGGTGTAGAGAGACTGGACAGGAGGGTGTGGGGTGTGGGGTATAGGGGAGACTGGACAGGAGGGTGTGGGGTGTGGGGTATAGGGGAGACTGGACAGGAGGGTGTGGGGTGTGGGGTGTAGAGAGACTGGACAGCAGGGTGTGGGGTGCAGAGAGACTGGACAGTGGGGTGTGGGGTGTGGGGTGTAGAGAGACTGGACAGTGGGGTGTGGGGTGCAGAGAGACTGGACAGTGGGGTGTGGGGTGTGGGGTGTAGAGAGACTGGACAGTGGGGTGTGGGGTGTGGGGTGTAGAGAGACTGGACGGGAGGGTGTGGGGTGTAGAGAGACTGGACAGTGGGGTGTGGGGTGCAGAGAGACTGGACAGTGGGGTGTGGGGTGTAGAGAGACTGGACAGTGGGGTGTGGGGTGTAGAGAGACTGGACAGTGGGGTGTGGGGTGTAGAGAGACTGGACAGCAGTCTGGGACAGTGCGGCAGTATTGGTGAGATAAGTCAGTACAGGAATATCTGGATGATCTTACAAATGTCCAGGACTTATGCAATAAATGCTGATACATAAGAGACCTGTAAGAATTTCAGAGTATTTAAGCTAGTCACTATTAAACAAGTAACCAATTTCTTCCCCCATTATGAATAAATACATGCTAAGTCCCGATTCCCTTACCTGTTCTGGTTGTGAAGAGACTTCTAGCGGAAGCTCTGTCCCTCTATCTGCTCCAACTGCAACTCTCTGCCTTTTTATACCATTCTTCTTATTTGTACTTCAAAGAAACGCGTCATCACGATTAAATCAACCTTTTCAAGGACAATAATTGTAGGAAATCTGAAACAGCTAGCACTCCAAAGGAATCAGAGCTTTTAACAGACATTGCATGTGTAAACAGAACCTTTTTCCACTGGTTACACAGTGCAGGGGATTAGCACCTCTCCACACAGGAAATTTCACAGCATCCTCTCAAAACCTAACACTTTTCAAAAACTTCATTGGTCACTGATGACACCGTTTTTAATTTACAAACCTTTCCTCTCAATGAAACGCTGATTTTAAGCTTCAGTGTGCATTTACACAGAAACGTTTCAACAGATCAACATCAAATTAGCTGGACAATTAGAGGCAGTGTGAACACATGCTCACATCTCCTGTCTTTTTGTCTGTGATTTTCTCCGGTGACAGCGCAACAGGCCACCTGTCCTCCTCACTTACTGGAACTAAATTGTTTTCCATCTCACAATAATCTATAAAGGTCAGAAAACAACATACACTGAACCAGGAACAAAGGCTGGACTAGGGTAGTGGGAGAACAAAGCTATGTGACCAGTGACAGAGGTGTTCAGGTGGTTCTGGGACCAGAGAGACTGGGGGAAACAGGATGATGTGGCGAAAGGGGAATGTGGGACCAGGTTGATGGGGTGTTGTAGCTTAGGGGCTCTGCAACTAGGGTGACTGGAGGAATATGGGATTTTGGACCAGGGTGACTGGGGGAACAGGATGACATGAGGAATAGAAGACTGTTGGAACAGGGTGAAGGAGGGATCTCGAGTCTCTGAGATTTGTGTGACTGTGGAATATGGGGCTTTGGGACCAGAGTGACTGGGAAACATTGGGCTGTGATATCCTCTATCTGAAAGGGACAAAAGAGAACACAGAAGTTAGCCAATGAATTGTTTCAGGGGCTTTACTCTGTCCTTTCCTGCTAACCCTCAGTGTACGAGGATGAAAAATCTGTGTGAGGTGTCTGTCCTAGGTCCACTCAGAAGATTCAGGTCAGTGATCTAGAACTGACTCACTTGCTTATTTTATACCACATTGAGGGCTTGCTGTAAAATGGAGTGCTTAATATTGATTTGGAACATCTTCCCTTCCTTACAGAACTTTTTCCCTAAAACCTGGGAGTGGGCACAAGCTGGGATTTAGGCAGAAGAGATACATTTGGAGTCAGAGTTAGCCCACTGATGGGAACAAGCCTGGCAGATCCACCTGAGTACGACAAGGCTACCTCTGTGAGTCTTCAATTAGAGTGTAAGTGCATGACTGTCTGGCTGTTTAGCAGAAAGGCACTCAAGCCTCCTGTATACTGGATTCAATCAATCTTCCTTTTCTCGAATCTCATTTCATTAAATATAACAGTGAACTGAAAACACTGAGAACTTTGAGAAATGAGTCAGGTAGATGCTGAACGGATGTTGTCCATCAGCAGAGGAAACAATCCATGAGTCTAATTTCCTTTTTAAGATACTCTGAGAGCTGCCCCATCTGTGTGTGCCTTGCACTAATGTCGATAAAAAGACAAGAGCCTTTTAAGGGCTTTTTAATAATACTCTAAAATGTGGGCAAGTTGAGGAACGCATTAAGATGAAACTGTACACATCTGGGGCTCGAGCTCACTCGATTCCAGTCAGAGCCATTAGAGCTGTGTGAGTGAATGCAGAAGTGTACATAATGACCTCCATAATGCTGGAGGATAGGAGAAGATGGGTCCACCTTACAAAGCCTGACAGTGACATTTGTGAGTGTCAGCCCCTGGTGGCCCGATTAATCACTTGCACACAACCATCACCAAACAGCAGGAATCTGGATGACCATTAAAACATTTACAACTATATAGTTTCCAAATACATGGTTGAACCTTTGTTGAACAGTTGAAAATTATAATCTAATCAAGCAAAGTCAACATGGCTTTGTGAAAGGGAAATTGTGTCTGACTAATTTATTGGAGTTTTCAAGGAAATTTCAATCAGTATCGATAAGGCCATAAGATGTAGGAGCAGAATTAGGCTATTCAGCCCATTGGGATTGTTCCAGCATTCACTTATGGCTAATATGTTGCTCCATTCCATTCTCTTGCCTACACCCTGTAACCTTTGATCCCCTTACAAATCAAAAACTGATCGATCTCTGTCGTAAAGTTACTCAATAACTTGGCCTGCACAGCCTTCTGCAGCAATGTGTTACGCAGATTCACCATCTGGCTGTAAGAAATTCCTCCTCATCTCAGTTCAAATGCCATCCCTTCACTCTGAGGCTGTGCCCTTGCCCTGGTCACTCCTCCGGGTGGAAACATCTTTTCCATGTCTGCTCCATACAGGCCCCTCAGTATTCTGTAAGTTATAATGAGATTCAGCATTATGGAGGTCATTATGTACACTTCTGCATTCATACTTTGAAACTTCAGTGAGTACAGACTGAAGTCCTCAACCACCCCTTTTTTATTCATTTGTGGGATGTGGGTGTCACTAGCTGGGCCAGAATTTATTGCCTATCCCTAGTTGCCCTTGAGAAGATGATGGTGAGCTGCCTTCTGAACTGCAGCAGTCTACCTGCTGTGGATTGACTCACAATGCTCTAAGGGAGGGAATTCCAGGATTTTCATCAGCAACAGTGAAGGAATGGTGATTGTTTTCCAATTCAGGATGGGGAGTGTCTTTGAGGGGACCTTTGAATGGAGTCCCCATGTATCTGCTGCCCTAGTCCTTCAAGATGGAAGTGGTCATGTGTTTGGAAGGTGCTGCCTGAGGACCTTTGGTGAATTTCTGCAGGGTATCTTGTAGATGGTACACACTGCTGCTACTGAGTGTCGGTGGGGGGAGGGAGGGGATGTTTGTGGATGTGGTGCCAATCAGGCAGCTGCTTTCTCCTGGACGGTGTTGAGCTTCTTGTGTGTTGTTGGAGCTGACCCCATCCAGGGCAAGTGGGGAGTATCCCATCACCCTCCTGACTTGTGCCTTGTAGATGGTGGACAGGCTTTTAGGAGTCAAGAAGTGAGTTACTCACTGCAGTATTCCTAACCTCTGACCTGCTCTTGCAGCCACTGTGTTGATGTGGCGAGCCTACTTGAAATCCTGGTCAAAGGTAACCCCCAGGATGTTGATAGTTGGTATTCAGTGATGGCAACACCATTAACTGTCAAGGAATGGTGGTTCGATTATTTTTTTATTGGTCATGGTCATTGCCTGGCATTTGTGTGGTACGAATGTTACTTGCCACTTATCAGCTCAAGCCTGGATATTGTCCAGATCTTGTTACATATGAACACGCACTGCCTCAGTATCTGAAGACTCATGAATAGAGCTGAACATTGTGCAATCATCATCAAATGTACCGACTTCTGATCTTATGTTGGATGAAAGTTATTGATGAAGCAGTGAAGGTGGTTGGGCCCAGCACACTCCCCAAAGGAACTCTTGCAGAGGTGTCCGGGAGCTGAGATGACTAACCTCCAACAACCTCCTATATGCCAAATATGACTCTGACCAGCAGAGATTTTACCCCTAATACCCATTGATTTTGATTCTTCCAGGGCTCCTTGATGCCACACTTGGTGGAATGTGGCCCTTGAAGGGCTGTCCCTCTCCCCTCCCCTCTGGAATTCAGCTCCTTTTGTCCATGTTTGACCCAAGGCTGTAATGGGGTCAGGAGCTGAGTGACCCTGGGGATACCAAACTGGGCATCACTGAGCAGGTTATTGCTGAGCAGGTGCTGCTTGGTAGCTCTGTTACTGACCCCTTCCATCACTCTACCGAGGATCGAGAATAGATTGATGGGGCGATAATTGGCTGGGTTGAATTCATCCTGTTTTTTTATATACAGGATATACCTTGGCAATTTTCCACATTGTCAGGCAAATACCAGTGTTGTAATGATACTGGAGGAGCTTGGCTAGGAGAGCAGCAAACTCTGGAGCACAAGCCTTCAGTGGTATTGCAGGAATGTTGTCAGGGTCTGTAGCCTTTGCAGTATTCAGTGTCTCCAACTGTTTCTTGATACCACATGGAGTGAATCCAATTGGCCGTAGACTGGTATCTGTGATGCTCTGCCTCCTCATGTTCCCTGGATCATCCTCTGGACTAACATGAAGATGAGCACAATATTCCAAAGGCAGTCTGACCAGAGCCTTACACAATTGCAGCAATACATCCCTACTCTTGTATTCTAGCCCTCTCGAAATAACGTTCCATTTGCTTTCCTAACTGCTAACTGAACCTGTAAATTAACTATAACAGAATCCTGAATTAGGACCTAGGAGCCCCAAGTCCCTTTGTACTTCAGATTTCTGAAGCCTTTTCCCATTTAGAAAATAGTTTATACCTCTATGCCTCCTATCAAAGTGTAACACATCATACTTTCCCACATTGAATTCCATCTTCCAATTATTTGCCCACTCTCCTCACCTGTTCAAGTCATTCTGCAGCCTCTCTGCTTCCTCGACACGACCTGTGTCCCTCCACCTATCTTTGTATCATGCGCAAACTGGGCAGCAATGCTCTCAGTTCCTTTGTCCGGACTGTTAATGTATGATATGAATAGTTGTAGTCCCAACACTAACACTGTCGGGCATTGGAGGCTGAGCGGTGACCTTATAGAGGTTTATAAAACCATGAAGGGCATGAATAGAGTAAATAGACAAGGAGTGGGGGAGTACAGAACTAGAGGGCATAGGGTTAGGGTGGGAGGGGAAAGATATAAAAGAGACCTCAGGGACAACTTCTTCATGCAGAGGGTGGTACGTGTATGGAATGAGCTGCCAGAGGATGTGGTGGAGGCTGGTACAATTACAACATTTAAAAGGCATCTGAATGGGTATATGAATAGGAAGAGTTTGGAGGGATATGGGCCGGGTGCTGACAAGTGGGACAAGATTGGATTGGGATATCTGGTCAGCATGGATGAGTTGGACTGAAGGGTCTGTTTCCGTGCTATCCATCTCGATGGATGTAAGAGTAAAGTTTTAACAAAATGTGTCTTTTTCAGCAGTACTCAAGTGCTGTACAGCCAAATGACTATTTGTATAAGAAGCGATTATGTGGCAACATCTCATTCACTGGCTTCCTAAAGCATCTTTACCACCCAGAAGGACAAGGAGAGCATAGAACATAGAACAATCCAGCGCAGAACAGGCCCTTCGGCCCTCAATGTTGCGCCGTCCTGTGAACTATTCTCACATCATCCCCCTACACTATCCCATCGTCATCCATGTGCTTATCTAAGGATTGTTTAAATCTCCCTAATGTGGCTGAGTTGACTACATTAGCAGGTAGGGCATTCTACACCCTTACCACTCTCTGCGTAAAGAACCTGCTTCTGACATCTGTCTTAAATCTATTACCCCTCAATTTGTAGTTATGTCCCCCTCGTACAAGCTGAAGTCATCATCCTCGGAAAAAGACTCTCACTGTCTACACTATCTAATCCTCTGATCATCTTGTATGTCTCTATCAAATCCCCTCTTAGCCTTCTTCTTTCCAATGAGAACAGACCCAATTCTCTCAGCCTTTTCTCATAAGACCTTCCCTCCAGACCAGGCAACATCCTGGTAAATCTCCTCTGCATCTTTTCCAATGCTTCCACATCTGTCCCAAAATATGGTGACCAGCACTGTACACAAGATTCCAAGTGTGGCCGCACCAGCGTTTTGTATAGTTGAAGCATGATATTGCGGCTCCAGAACTCAATCCCTCTACGAATGAAACCTAACATACCGAATGCCTTCTTAACAGTACTATCCACCTGGGTGACAACTTTCAGGGATCTATGTACATGGACTCCAAGATCCCTCTGCACATCCACATTACCAAGAATCTTTCCTTTGATCCAGTACTCTGCCTTTCTGTTATTCTTCCCAAAGTGCATCACCTCACATTTAGCTGCATTGAACACCTCTCAGCCCAATTCTGCAGTTTATCCAAATCCCCCTGCAACCTGTAACATTCTTCCAAACTGTCCACTACTCCACCGAATTTAGTGTCGTCTGAAAATTTACTAATCCATCCACCTATGCCTGCGTCTAAGTCATTTATAAAAATGACAGACAGCAGTGGTCCCAAAACAGATCCTTGTGGCACACCACTAGTAACCGGACTCCAGGCTGAATATTTTCCATCAACCACCACTCACTGCCTTCTTTCAGAAAGACAGTTTCTAATCCAAACTGCTAAGTCACCCTCAATCCCATGCCTCTGCATTTTCTTCAACAGCCTACCATGTGGAACCTTATTAAAGGCTTTACTGATGTCCATGTATACCACGTCAACTGCCCTACCCTCATCTACATGCTTGGTCACCTTCTCAAAAAACTCAATGAGATTTGTGAGACACGACCTACCCTTGACGAAACCATGTTGACTATCTGAAATCAAATTGTTGCTTGCCAGATGATTATAAATCTTCTCTCTTATAATCCTTTCCAAAACCTTTCCTACAACAGAAGTAAGGCTCACTGGCCTATAATTACCTCGGTCATCTCTACTGCCCTTCTTGAACAAGGGCACAACATTTGCAATCCTCCAGTCCTCTAGCATTAAACCTGTAGACAATGATGACTCAAAGATCAATGCCAAAGGCTCTGCTATCTCCTCCCTAGCTTCCCAGAGAATCCTCGGATAAATCCCATCTGGCCCATGGGACTTGTCTACTTTCACTCCTTCTAAAATTGGTAACACCTGTTTGGAACTAACCTCTATCCTTTCTAGTCTAATATCTCGTACCTCATTCTTCTCCTCTACAATATTCTCCTGTTCCTGAGTGAAAACCGATGAGAAATGTTCCTTTAGCACCTCTCCGATCTCTACAGGGTCCACACTCAACTTCCCACTTCTGTCTTTGACTGGCCCTATTCCTGTCCTAATCATCCTTTTATTCCTCACATACCTATAGAAAGCTTTATGGTTCTCCTTTATTCTATTTGCTAAAGACTGTTCGTGTCCTCTCTTTGCTCTTCCTAACTTTCTCTTTAAATCCTTCCGAGCTGATCTGTAACTCTCCATCGCCTCATCTGAACCATCTTGCCTCATCAACATATAAGCCTCCTTCTTCTTAACAAGAGATGTAATTTCTGTAGTAAACCACGGTTCCCTTACCTTATCACTTCCTCCCTGCCTGACAGGGACAGACCTCTCAAGGACACGCAATATCTGTTCCTTAAACCAGCTCCACATTTCCATTGTCTGCATCCCCTGTATTTTGCTACCCTATTCTATGTATCCTAATTCTTGCCTAATCGTGTTATAATTGCCCTTGCCCCATCGATAAGTCTTGACCTGTGGCATGTACCTATCCCTTTCCATCGCTAAACTAAACGTAACTGAATTATGGTCACTCTCTCCAAAGTGCTCACCTAGCACTAAATCAAACACCTGGCCTTGTTCATTACCAAGCACCAGATCCAGTGTGGCCTCCCTTCTTGTCAGCCCTTCAACATACCGTGTCAGAAAATACTTCTGTACGCATTGGACAAAAACTGATCCATCTGACGTACTAGAGTAATAACATTTCCAGTCAATGTTGGGGAAGTTAAAGTCCCCCATAATGACCACCCTGTTCCTTTCACTCCTACCCAGAATAATTTTGCTAATCCTCTCTTTCACCTCCCTGGAACTCTGTGGAGGCCCATGAAAAACTCCAAGCAGTGTGACCTCTCCTCTCCTGTTTCTAACCTCAGACCACACTACCTCAGTAGACAAGTCCTCATCAAAAGTTCTCTCAGCCACCGTTATACTATCCTTGACTAACAAGGCCACGCCTCCCCCTCTTTTACCACCTTGCCTGTTCTTAATGAAAGATCTAAACCCTGGAACCTGCAACATTCCATTCCTCACCCTGCTCTATCCATGTCTCCAAAATGGCCACATCAAAGTCCCAGGTACCTATACATGTTGCAAGCTTGCCTACCTTATTTCGGATACTTCTGGCATTGAAGTAGACACACTTCAAACCAGTTAGCAGTCTGCCAGCACATTCCTGTGACCCTGAAATCCTGTCCCTGTCCTTCCACCACCACCTCCATGTCACTCACCATCCTAATTTGAAAATATATCGCTATACCTTCAGTGTTACTGGATTATAATCCTTGAACTTCCTGCCTAACAGCATTTATTACAATTGCAGCGTTTCAACAGGATGGGCTGCATCTTCTCAAGGTAATTACGAATGGGTGACAAATGCTGGCCTTGCCTGTGACTCCCACGTCTTGTGAATAAATGTTTAAAAATAGGAGTTATGGTTTTGAAATTTACAGATAATACCAATATAGAGATATAGGTAATATGGAGGAGTTCTCCACAATTCAGAAAGACATAAACAGACTTGTAGAGTGGGTGGATGAAAAGAAAATCAAATTCCTTATAGTGGAGTAGAGATAAAGAAAGGTGATTCATTGTTGTAGGCAGAGTGAGGAAAGCACTTATTCTTTGGAAGGTAAGGAACTCAATAGGACAGCTGTACAAAAAGATCTGACAGTACAGATACAGAAATCATAGTACCATTAATCAGGAAGACTCTAATTGCTGCAGGTTGCTTCTGGCACAAAAGAATAGAATAGAGATAATGGCAGCTTTTGATTGAACCTTGGTTAGGCCAAGTTTGAAATAGTACAAACAATTGTCACCTCCAATTGGCATACAGGAGAGTGAAGCACTCAAGAAAACAAGGAAGAGATTTGGACAGATGCTCATCAGTATTGATGTGGACTGGGGTTGACAAGGTGACCAGGTTATAATCCAACAGGGTTTATTTGAAATCACAAGCTCTCAAAGTGCTGCTCCTTCATCAGGTGAAGGGAAGCACAATTGAGAGAATGAAACTTTCAGCAAAAAACTGAAAAGTGGAAAACTGACTGTAGATCTTGAAAAGAAAATTGGCTCAAATACCAGATCTAAAAAACTTGGTCTCTTTCAAAACAGGGAATGTGAAATAAAAACTTGATTGAAAGGTTTAGCAGAATAAAGGGTTTTAATAACATGAGTGACGGAGGAATATCATTCTGCTCATTCTGCCCAAATAGTCAGGCTCAGGAGGTAAAGTTAAAAAAAGTCACAGCACACCAAGTTACAGCACCTGATGAAGGAGCAGCGCTCCGAAAGCTAGTGTTTCTAAATAAACCTGTTAGACTGTAACTTGGTGTTGTGTGATTTTTTACTTTGTCCACCCCAGGCCAACAGCAGCTCCTCCACACCCCAGCATCACAGATATCAGTCTTCAGCCAATTCAATTCACTCCACGTGATATCAAGAAATGGTTGGAAGCAATGGATACTGCAAGTCAATGGCTCCTGACAACATTCTGGCAATAGCACTGAAAAACTGCGCTATAGAACATACTCTGTGCTTTAGCCAAGCTGTTCCTGTTCCAGTAGAGCTACAACACGGGTAAGTTCCCATCAATTTGAAAAATTTTTTAAATAGGACAAATACAACCCAGCCAAATACTGCCCCATCAGTCTACTCTCAATCGTCAGTAAAGTGATGGAAGGGATCATCAACAGTGCTATCAAGCAGCACCTGCCCTGATCAGTGATTTTCAACTTAGGTTCTGCCAGAGTCACTAAGTATTTGACCAGATGGGCCAATGGGCTGAGAAGTGGCAGATGGAGTTTAATTCAGATAAATGCCAGGTGCTGCATTTTGGGAAAGCAAATCTTAGCAGGACTTATACACTTAATGGTAAGGTACTAGGGAGTGTTGCTGAACAAAGAGACCTTGGAATGCATGTTCATAGCTCCTTGAAAGTGGAGTCGCAGGTAGATAGGATAGTGAAGAAGGTGTTTGGTATGCTTTCCTTTATTGGTCAGAGTATTGAGTACAGGAGTTGGAAGGTCATGTTGCTGGTTTCAGGATATTGGTGAGGCCACTGTTGGAATATTGTGTGCAGTTTTGGTCTCCTTCTTGAAAGGGTTTAGAAAGGACTTACAAGGAAGTTGCCAGGGTTGGAGGACTTGATCTATAGGGAGAGGCAGAATAGGCTGGGGCTGTTTTCCCTAGAGCATTGCAGGCTGAGGGGTGACCTTAAAATCATGAGGGGCATGGATAGGGTAAACAGACAAAGTCTTTTCCCTGGGGTGGGGGAGTCCAAGACTAGAAGGCATACGTTTAGGGTGAGAGGGGAAAGATATAAAAGAGACCTAAGGGGCAACTTTTTCACACAGAGGGTGGTGTGTGTAAGGAATGAGCTGCCAGAAGAATTGGTGGAGACTGGTACAATTACAGCATTTAAAAGGCATCTGGATGGATATATGAATAAGAATAATTGAGAGGGATATGGGCCAAGTGTTAGCAAATGGGTTAGGATAGCTGGTTGGCATGGACGGGTTGGACCAAAGGGTCAGTTTCTATGCTATACTATGTCTCTATGACTCTGTGACTCTATGACTCTACTTGTGAAGGGCTTTTGCACGAAACGTCGATTTCGCTGCTCGTTGGATGCTGCCTGAACTGCTGTGCTCTTCCAGCACCACTAATCCAGTATTTGTCTCCATTACAGCCTTTTTGACAAAACAGCTGAACTCCACAGGTGAGGTGAGAATGATGACCCTTTATATCAAGGCTGTATTTGACTGAGTGTAGTATGACGGAGCCTGAACAAAACTGGAGTCAATGGGAATCAGGGGCTATCTCTCCTCGAAGATGGTTGTCAGTCATGTCAGTCCCAAAACATCTCTGCAGGAGCTCCTCAGCCCTGCTGTGTTCTCAGCTCAATTACCTTTGGCTGCTTCATCAATGACCTTCTCTCTACCATAAGGTCAGAACTGGGGATGTAAGGCAATAATTTCAAAATGTTCAGTGCCATTCATGAAACCTCATATACTGAAACAGTCCAAATCTAAAGTCAGCAAAACTGTTCAACATCCTGACTTGGGCTGACAGGAGCAAGCAACATTTAAATAACACAAGTGCCAGGCAATGACCAGCTTCAACAAGAGAGAATCCAACATTACCCCATGACATTCAATGGTGTTATCCTGTGGTCATCTCCCTCCAAAACAGGGACACCATTTTGGTTACTATTGGGGGAGATGGCTCACCAGGAGAGGGCAGCAGTTGTCAAGATCATGGCACCGTGGTGGGCACTGCTGTTCAGAAGGTCAGGAAAAAGACTCGTAGGACCATTGTCATAGGGGATTCTGTTGGAAGGAGAGTAGATAGGCAGTTCTGTGGGTGAAAATGGGACTCCCGGATGGTATGTTGCCTCCCAGGTGATTCCTGAAGAAGGGCTGATGCCCGAAACGTCGATTCTCCTGTACCTAGGATGCTGCCTGACCTGCTGCGCTTTTCCAGCAACACATTTTCAGCTCTGATACTCCAGCATCTGCAGTCCTCACTTTCTCCTCCCAGGTGCTCTGGTCAGGGATGTCACCGATCGGCTACACAGCATTCTAAAAGGGGAGGGTGAACAGTCAGTTGTTGTGGTGCATAAAGGCACCAACGATATAAGTAGAAAGCGAGATGAGGTCCTGAAAGCAGAATTCATGGAGCTAGGAGAGAAGTTATAGAGGAGGATCTTAAAGGTAGTGATCTCGGGATTTCTACCAGTGCCACGTGCTAGCCAGCGTAGAAATGAAAAAAAATAGGCAGGGTGAACCTGTGGTTTGAGAGATGGTGTAGGAGGGAGGGGTTCAGATTTGTTGGACATTGGGACCAGTTCTGGGGAAGGTGGGACTATTACAAAATGGACGGTCTACATCTGAATCAGACTGGATCTAATGTCCTTGGGGGAGTTTCTGCTACTGCTGTTGGGGAGGTTTTAAACTAATGTGGCAGGGGACTGGGAACCAGAAGGGAAAACAAGTAGGCAGCGAGGTGGAGACTGGAGACTGTAAGAATTATGAAGATAGCATTAATAAAGGGGAAGAGTAGGCAGAGAGTAAGTGAGTGCAAAAGAACTGGTGGCCTGAAGTGCATATACTTTAATATAAGGAGTACAGTGGGTAAGGCAGATGAACTTAGGGCTTGGATTGGTGCCTGGGAGTATGACGTTATTGCCATCACTGAGACTTGGTTGAAGGAAGGGCATGATTGGCAATTAAATGTTCCAGGATATAGATGCTTCAGACAGGACAGGGAGGGAAGTAAAATGGGGGGAGGAGTTGCATTGCTGGTCAGGGATGATATCACGGCTCTGCTAAAGGAGGACACTATGGAGGGCTTGAGCAGTGAGGCATTATGGGTGGAGCTGAGAAATAAGAATGGTGCAGTTACATTGTTGGGGCTGTATTACAGGCCTCCCAACAATGAGCGTGAGGTAGAAGAACAAATAGGTAAACAGATTATGGAAAGCTGTAGAGGCAACAGGGTGGTGGTGATGGGACACTTTAATTTTCCCAACATTGACTGAGATACACTGAGCGTCAGAGATCTGGATGGGGTAGAATTTGTAAGAAGCGTCAGGAGAGTTTTCCGGAGCTGTATGTCAATAGTCCAACGAGGAAAGGGGCCATATTGGACCTGGTATTGGGGAACGACCCAGGAGAGGTGGTAGAAGTTGTGGTGGGGGATTTCTTTGGGAACAGTGACCACAATTCTGTAAGTTTTAGAATACTCGTAGACAAAGATGATAGTAATCCTAAGGGATGAATACTAAACTGGGCCAAGGCCAATTATATCAAAATTAGGCAGGAGCTGTGAAATGTGGATTGGACAAAACTATTTGAAGGGAAGTCCACATTTGAGATGTGGAAGGCTTTCAAAGATGGGATAAAGACAGAGGAGGATAGGCATGTTCCTTTGAAGGCAAAGAATAGGAAGGGCAAGATTCGTGAACTGTGGATGACAGGAGAAATTGTACGACTAGCCAAGAGGAAAAGGGAAGCGTACATAAGGTCCAGGCAGCTAAGAACAGAATGGGCCCTGGAGAAATATCGGGAGGGTAGGACCAGTCTCAAGCTTAGAATCAAGCGGGCTAAAAGTGGTCATGAAATAGCTTTAGCAAGCAGAATTAAGGAGAATCCTAAAGCCTTTTATTTTTATATAAGAAGTAAGTGGGTAACTAGAGAAAGGATTGGTCCACCAAAGGATAATGAAGGAAGGCTGTGAGAGAATGGATGAGATTCTGAATGATTACTTTGCATCAGTTTTCATTGAGGAGAGGAACATGATGAATGTTGAGATTAGAGATATAGAAGTTTGATTACTCTGGATCACATTGATATAAGTAGGGAAGATGTGTTGGGTAGGCTAGAGGTTATTAAGGTCAACAAATCCCCAGGACGAGATGGGATCTATCCCAGGTTGCTGAGGGAGGCGAGAGAGGAAATAGCTGGGGCCCTGACAGATATCTTTGTGGCATCCTTCAACACAGGTGAGGTGCCGGAGGACTGGAGGGTTGCTCATGTTGTCCCCCTGTACAAGAAGGGTAGTAGGGATATTCTGGGTAACTGCAAACCAGAGAGCCTGATGTCAGTGGTGGGAAATTTGCTGGAGAAGGTACTGAGGGATAGGATCTATTTATATTTGGAAAAGAATGGGCTTATCAGTGATAGGCAACATGATTTTGTGTGTGGGGGGGTTTGTGTCTTACCAACTTAATAGAGTTCTTCGAGGAAGTGACCAAGTTGATAGATGAAGGAAGGGCTGTTGATGTCATACACATGGACTTTAGTAAGGTGTTTGATAAGGTTCCCCGTGGTAAACTAATGGAGAAAGTGAAGTCACATGGTGTGCAGGGTGTTCTGACTGGGTGGATAAAGAACTGGTTGAGCAACAGGAGACAGAGAGTAGTAGTTGAAGGGAGTTTCTCGAAATGGAGAAAGGTGCCCAGTGGTGTTCCACAGGTATCAGTGCCGGGGCCACTGCTGTTTGTGATATACATAAATGATCTGGGAGAGGGCACTGTTGGTATGATCAGCAAGTTTGCAGATGACACAAAGATTGATGGAGTAGCAGAAAGCATAAGGGACTGTCAAAGAATATAGGAGGATATAGATAGACTGGAGAGTTGGGCGGAGAAGTGGCAGATGGAGTTCAATCCAGGCAAATGTGAGGTGATGCATTTAGGCAAGTCTAATTCTAGAGCGAATTATACAGTAAACGAAAGATCCTTGGAAAAAGTTGATGAGCAGAGAGATCTGGGAGTTCAGGTCCATTGTACCCTGAAGGTTGCTGCACAGGTGGATAGAGTGTTCAAGAAGTCCTATAGTATGCTTGCCTTCATCAGACACAGTATTGAGTATAAGAGCTGGCAGGTCATGTTAAAATTGTACAAGACATTGGTTCAGCCGCATTTAGAATACTGTGTACAGTTCTGGTTGCCACATTACCAAAAGGATGTGGACGCTTTGGAGATGGTGCAGAGAAGGTTTACGAGGATGTTGCCTGGTATGGAAGGTGCTAGCTATGAAGAGAGGTTGAGTAGGTTAGGTTTATTTTCATTAGAGAAAAGGAGATTGAGGGGGGACCTGATCGAGGTTTACAAAATCATAACGGGTTTGGAAAGGGTGGATAGAGACAAGCTTTTTCCCAGGGTGAAG